>NW_027115705.1:1354598-1360254 GCF_000696795.3 Halyomorpha halys | reverse complement strand
TTTGATTACAATTTAATTTTTTGTGTTATTTTTTACAATTTCAAGTTCTATCGGGCTTAAAAAAACACCCTATATTAGGTCAGGTGTTACACTTTTAGGTTTGGTAATCGTTCAGTGTTGGAGAGGATAGCTCATTGGTAAGGCACTGTGCTACTAACTCCAAGGACCTCAGTTCGAATCCGACTGCGGCAGATAATTATTTTCTTTTTCATTGTAGCCGTGAATCAGTCCTGTTGGTTCGGAAGTCCTACAGCTTCATTAAGTTGGTACCGGGGTAAAAGTATGGCGGTCTAGGGTGATTCTGACCGAAACACCTCCTTGCACAACCGTTTCTCTAGTAACAGTACTTCTTTACAATGTACTGCACCCTTAACCCTTCATTGGTTATTGTAGTGGTACACATTTAATTTAATTTAAAGGCTCAGTGGAGATATGTTTCAGATACTGAGCCTTATTATTATTATTGTATATAAAAATTAAAACCTAGAGTCTCTCCATAGTTGTCACTTGTTTATAATCATCACTTAATACTCTGTTCAATGCTACTCGTAATACTGGCTTCATTTATATCAAAATAGTCTCTTAGGCGTAGTAATCTCCAGTGAAATGAAGACATCCTTTTCACTACTTAAAATCTTATAAAAAAATTAATTGACAAAAACAATCTATCTGTAAAATTATTTCAGAATAGGGAATGATAATGTTGATAAAAAATTATTTTTTAATTATATTCAAACTAATTCAATGTAAATCAATATTTTTATTATAAATGCACCATGAAGTTTAACTTGTTAATTTTCTGTTTACGTCTCGGAATAATTTTGAATTTATTATACATTTTCTGCACATTTAAATTTTAAATCCTTCAGGTCCTTCTGTGACTCAATCAAAAGCAGTTATTCTTTGATTTTTTCCTTTTAAGATGTTTGTTTTTTACTTACAATTAGTTCTAAAACATCATGTAGTATTTACCGTTATTCTACTAATTACATCTTTTAAGTATGTAAGCAGTGTGTTCGAGACAACTATTTGTAGAATTTTTAACTGAAATAGCGATTCTTAGTGAGAATATTTTTCAAATTCGGATTTATTTTTACTGATTATTTGGGTTTCATAAGGACCTGCATAATGATAATCTAATCCAAGTTTTTTAAGAATAGATTTGGTGATTGGTCTATCTCTAAAAATCTTGCTAGCTTAAAATTGGGTTGATGAAAAATAATGTAGATTTATGATATTTATTGAATGTTTCACTTAAACAATATATATTTGTTAAAAATATAGGTTCATCAGGATCTGTATACTTAGCTTGTATGTTATCGTAATACAAGCTTTTTTGTCTTAGAAAAAAACATTTTTGGATTCTTGATAAAAAATGAGTTCCTGAAAAGTACATCAATAAATTCATACAAGTTCAAATCCAGTTACCTGCAGTTAAAGGAGCAGTAACTCACAACTTGGGAAATCCAATATTATCCGAAGACCGAAGCCCAGGTTGTTGCAGGACATCTTGTTATGAATTCTATATTTACCTATTTCTATAATTGTTATTTATTTTTTCTTTTATTTTTTTTTTCAAATTAACTTTTTTTTTCCTATTAGAAGTTAGTTATTAGTTTTATCAAATCTATAAATGTCGTTGTTTTTGTCATTAACTTTTCTTTTTAATTTTTTTTTTCTCTTCCCTTAAAACTTTCTTATTATTGTTATCTATTTATTTTATTTTATTTTTTATTTATATATATTTTTGTATAATTCATCGTTAATATTTCCAAACTGTTCAGTAGTTATAGCGTTGTAAATTAGTTAAATAGTGTCTTTTGAATGAGACTATACATCCCATAATCAATAGTTTAAAAAAATTTTAAAATCTAACTGTTATATTAACCATATACAAAAAAAAAAAAAAAAAACCAAATACATCCATAAAAAAAATCTTCCATTTGATTTCGGTTTATATTTATTTTTGTTTCTTTCTTTTATTTTTTGAATTGAAATTTCTCAATAAATAAAATATATATCAAGTAAAAGAGATTTTTTTTTTTATTAAGAGAGATTCCCCTCAAATAAATTTCATTTCCTATACTTGAAATAAAAATATCGTTATAAAATGCAAAAAATAAGAAGTTAATCTTGTACTGCGCGATAGCCCCACGCATGTGTATTTTTTATTTCATTTTTCTTTTATATAAACAAGCTATATTATATATTACCCAAAAGATTTTAATATTTTCAAAAAAAAAAAATATTAAGACCTCCTTGTCATATGAAATGTTTTTTCTTTAGTTGTCTGTATTGCTCTAAGTGGTGCCAATTGTCACTTATTAACTGAATTGAACTATCCAGTGGTCAATTTGTTGACTGTGATTGAATATCGAGAGCTCGATTAAAAAGTCTTCACTGGTATTGTTACAATAAATATTTTAATCATTAGATTAATGATTTATTATAATGGTTGTTTGAAAGTAGTTTATTTTATTATTAACACACACAATTTAGTTCCAAATATACTCTCAACTTTTATTTTCAGAAATTCTCCAACGTTTCGGCCCTCAGGCCATTTTCAAGGAGACAGCCTTAAATATTGATGTCATATTCTTTAAAAAAAATTCTGAAGGCTAATTGCTCATGTAATGTATAACTTTTTATATATTTTAAATCTGAAACTTTTTCACATAAATAATTTTCTATTTTTCTACTTAGAAACATCATTTATATTATATAATTGATATATTTATATTATTTATATAATATTAATATAAAAAGTTATTTCATTTTATTAAAAAAAGTTATATATGACATGGGCAATTAGCCTGCAGAAAATCTTTTTAAAGAATATGACATCAATATTTAAGGCTGTCTCCTTGAAAATGGCCTGAGGGCCGAAACGTTGGAGAATATCTGAAAATAAAAGTTGAGAGTATATTTGGATTAAAATTGTGTGTTTTTAATATTTTAATTATTTCAAAATTTTACAACTTTAAATAATACTTAGGTTTTGGCTAGTCCTCATAACCACTTAACTCCGAAATAAATCATCGTACCTGAATATATAATATATTTGATATATTATATAATATATAAAATAATATATTATATTATACTAATAATATATTTGTATTATGTTTTATTATTTTTTGTTTTCTAAGCACCATCGGGCATTATTTTAAATATAGGATTTGTCGGATTTCGATAAGACAATATCTTTTTTACTATACTTGATGCATTTTAAGGGATTTCTGTGTAATATGCAATTTATACGCAATGCCAATGATAGTTTGATACATATTAAATAAATGAGGAAGCTATTACATTGAATTGAGCAAGACAAGGAATATAGTGTGGGTATAAATACAGATGAAACAAAATATATAGTTGTTAGTCGTAATTTTTATTTATATAATATTGTTTACATTTGTAGATGGTAGGTAGTAACTAGTATTTGTGTACAAACAAGTAAAAGCAATTTAAAAATAATTAGAACTTTAGTTTGAATATTTGAGGTTTTTAATGTTATCTCCAAGCTTATCTGAAAACGTTTGGTTTGATTTATGTTCCTTTTTCGGACAGTTATGAATATGTATCTTGACGGAAGAGTTACAGCAAAATTAAAAATTGTTTTTACTTTCGCAACACAACTCAGTTAAGCGCTAAAGCGTTAAAATTTGTATATTGTTAGCTTCTAAGAATAATATTAGTAATTATCAGTATATTGGATTTAGCTCTTTAAATTTTGTTGCAGACCCATAAATAAACCCCGGCCTTCCCACTTTGGCTAGAGTAGATAAGTAACGCGTCATATGTTGGAAAACGTAAGGACGTTAAACCAAATAAAGAAATTAATGCTTTAATTTAAACAAAATAAATTATATCCAATTCAAGTCTTAAAACTCTCTTTCTTTGTTTAAAATCCTTACGTTTCGGCCAGTTCGGCCATTCTCAAATACAAATTTACACTCTCATTGATAATTTGAAAACTTTTTGCGGGCTATTCTAGATAGGTCATCAATTTCAGTCAAATTTATTTGTCGAAATTTAACATTTGATATATATACACACACAATATTTTTTTTGTGATAAGAAAGTGATAATAGGTTAAATTGGTTTGCAATTAAAAGTTTTAATATTAATATAAGGAGAGACAAAATAAAGTAATTTTGACTGATATTAATGACCTGGACAAAATAGCCTGCAAGAAATTTTTAAATTATTGATGTGAGTGTAAATTTGTTAACAAATCGAATTGGTTGAAATGTTGGACTTTTTAAGAAAAAAATATTGTTTTGAAATTTAAATTAGATACAATTTATTTAATTTAAATTATAATCAACAGTCTCCAGAAAGTGAAATTAATAGATACATTTCGACCTGAGTTTTAGGTCTTCATCAGAGCGTCATGCGGAGAAGGTTGGCTAAAACTCAATTTTAGGCAATTTTTTTATTGATTCAATTTCAACTCAATTTTCAGTTTTAGCCAACCTTCTCCGCTTGACGACCTGATAAAGACCTGAAACTCAGGTCAAAACTTCGGCATAAATAAATATTTTTTTGTTTATTTATGTTGTTCTTTGCTGACCGCACCCCTCGACCATCTTCTCCAATCAGTATTCTACGGTAAACTATCTACAATTCATTAGAAATTAATAGTAATTAAACTTAAAAATTGGAGCAGTATCTATCAGAGTTTAAAGTACAAACCATGATCTGATGAAAGGGGTAAACGATATAAGATTCCGTCGCGATGTTTTCTCATAAAGGAATCTTTCCCTTTCTGTAAATCCAAGGCTCAGCCAGAACATCTCTGCCAGTGTTAATTAGTTGTTATAGGAGCTCTTATTTATTATTGTTTTCCCTGCATCGAGGTTACATTTGTGGTATCATTATCAATAATATTCAAGACACAGAGAGCCCAATCTAATTGAATATTGCTTTACCTAATCGTCAAACAACTTTTATGTTCCCTGTTACAACTTTTAACTACTAATTGACCATCAGTTATGTCAAGAGTAATCATTCTCACATTATCTTCTAAACTACGTTTTAGAGGCACGACCTTATCGCATCACGTTGAGTCAAGAATTCCATATGTCAACTAATTGTTTACCTTCAAGGGCTATTTGTAACTAAGTACCATATTTCCAGACCGTGACATTAAAACTGACAGGTGTGTACAGGCAGAAAGCAAACACCTTCGAACGATGTGAAGGTTTCATCTGGCATATTTATGATTGTTGTGTTTAGTGCGAGGAATAGTTTGCGGAAGATGTAGGGTTGTGTAATCACATCTTTAGTACTGTCCCTGGCAGGAATTTGGAATTGTTGTCTCCATTACTTGGTTTGGTTGCATTGAAATTTGTTAGCTTTAATGTTTGCTAGGTCATTATTGTCTACAGTTTAATCCTTAGGTACTCACAGTCTTGTTTTTCTTCATAAGCCAAAGGAGCTGTAAATTAATAAAATTTTGTAAACAAGTCTGGCACACGTCTCTGTTAAACATTTATTATTTTTCCGTTAATTTGTTGTAGTTACTTTTTTTAACGTATAATACAAAAATTTTAAAAGATCTTTATAAGATAAAGATTTAAATTATAACTATTTATAATGGACATCCAACCATTGGATTTATCAAATAGAGAAGTCTGGGTTCTCTCTGAAA
>NW_027115705.1:1265567-1354478 GCF_000696795.3 Halyomorpha halys | reverse complement strand
TATATACTTTATGCAAATATAAACGAAAATGATACCTATAAACCTGTTGTGTCCAAGTGGTTGTGTGTAATTAGTTAGTTCTGACTCCAATTGAATATGTGTGATAGTCAGAAGGCCTTGACAATGGGTGTTCAGTCGGTTAGATAGTTAGGATGAGTCCTTCTGTGACTAGCTGTAAGTCCCTGTGGGAAGGAAACTTCACCCCGTAAGGAACTAGCCTATCGGTCGTGAAGGGGATAGCGAGTCCTATAGGAACCAGCTGTAGTGAAATAAATATTCAATATACATTTCCAATAATTGCACTATGATGTATTGATTATATGTATATTGATACTTGATGCCTAAGGAGGCGAATTTCCTGAAATTCGCACTTTGCTCAAGTTCCGCTAAGTCAACCCCGTGGGCTATTAAACGCCATCGAGAGACGCTAAGAGTAAGACGTTAGCTTTTAATGGATCAGAATAACATATAGTAATCTTTATTAAGTCAAACAATTCATTTAGAAATATTACAATCGCTGCTTAACTGTGGCATATCTTATTAAAAAAGAATCTTGATTTTATTTTGAACTAGACGAATTCCAAAGACAGTACTGTAAACTGGGGTTACTCTGCTGCAATCATCCTAATTTGATACGGACTGTACCAAAGTTAGTAGGCCTGTCTCAAAGTAATCCCACTCTACGATGTAATGTATGAAATTTTTTTTGTCAGATATATCTTTATTAAAGGAAAGCAGCGGAATTACTTTAGAATTAGGTTACTTACTTAAAAGAACTTGTTACGCTGTACATGACGGGGCAATGCTCCAGCAGTCCCAATTCCGGAACGATGACGGCCTGAGAGAGTTGACGTACTTGCTAAGTCGAGGTTAATAGGAATGTCCACAATTGTAACCAGAATTGAAACAGATGGCAGCCGATTTGGTTTCTACTCCTCTACTATGCACTTGGAGTTCATCGAAAAGTCAGTCTTTTTTGGCTTCACTTTTCCTGGCAGTTTATCTTCCTCCAAGTTTCTACTCGAGAAGAGATATATTAAGACACTGAATTCAAATGAACAACAACGCTGTAGAAGATAGCTTTGACTACAGAAATAAACCCGGTTCCTTTATTACTGAATCATTGCCTTTCTCAAAAACGTCAGGCATTCTATTTCATGTAAGTTTATCAACTCCGTTTGCTTCGCAGAGATTTTTTCCTTCTTCATGAAATTATTAGACTTAATAATTTTCACCTGCAAGAACAAAAGGAACTTGAACGAGTTAGTTCTTCTTTATATGCAGAACGACAACAAATTCACGACCCTTAATTTTATATAAGATCTTAAAAACTAAATAAAGACAGCTACTTTCTCTTTATATTTCATTAATCAAAATATATCAATGGAAAAGAAAAAAAAATGAAAAAATTGTTGCAATATTGCATGTAATTAACGCAATCTATTACATGTTGTGTATGATTTTTTTTTTTATGGCTCATAAATAAATTCCCCTCGGGTTGTTTTCCTCTAAATTCTATTATCTGTTTGCATAAGTCGACCTTTGAACTGTCCTCTTCCAGGACTTGTAAACGAATTTTTTTAATGGAAAAAATTAATTTTCTATTTTTATTTATAATTGTAGACAGATTTGAATAGAACATATTTTTTCACTTTTCTAATACCTCTTTAGTTCTTGACAGCTGATCCAACAAATTGTAAGCAATAACTAACCTCCATTACGGTAGAGTTTTATGTCATAATATATATTTTTTTTAATGGTCAGATATCTGCCTTACCGCGAATACTGTTAACAAGGTCTTAAAATTGTATGACTAGTTTGTGGTTTCTGTAAAAATTTCACGACCTTCTCCTATTCATCTTCTATTGTACGTATATATGGGCCACAGCATTTTTTTTTTTTTAGTTCAAATCGTTGTTTTAATAGTTCCTACATAGTTAAACTAGATATAATATGTTTAATACATACCTTATTCAGAAAAGTTTCTCATCATCCTTACCAAGCTTGCCTTCAGTAAGTAAACACTTTATCCTTATTCTGAATACCCGGATACATTGAGCTTTTGTACCAAAAAAACTGTTTTTTTTCCTAATCTTTATTTCGAATTTATATCTTAGAATGGTGTTTAAAATAAATAACTCAAAAGTGTGCAAGACTACATTTTTTGTTATCAATCTTTTATTGAACAGAGGAAGTGAGGTAGATCGGTGAGTAAGGCACTGTGTTCCTTACTCTCGGACCCGTGCACATGTCCGGCTGTGGAAGATATTTATTCTGTTGCAGCAGATTGGGACCACTAAATCCTCTTGGGTAACACTCAGTCTCTATAAAGTGGTTACCCTTAGCTGAGAAAAAAACTCTAGCGGTTGAGCGTAATCCTGATCAAATCACAAATTCAGGGCTAGGTATCGGCGGCACGAAGTTGGGCATATCCGGCCAATGTTGGAAGCTGTTTGTAGCACAGTATAGCAGTGACTTTATAACAGTTCTCCCAATAATCCCATCTTCTCTTCTCTGATCACTATTGTGTATGTGAGAATTTAGTGTACGAATTTTACTTAGAATGTTTATTTTTATACCACATCGGCCTGGTGGGCCTTACATGGTTGATATAACTTATATCATATATATTTTTTAACAGTCGATTATGAGGAGGTATAATCATACAAATGACACCCCTAACTATATAAAATGTTCTTATTAAAAGAAAAAAAATAATAATAAAATAAATAAATAAGAATAATGCTTCTTAATAAAAGAGGAAAGTAAAATTAATAACAAAAAATAATGATATTGGTACACTTAAAAAAAAAAAAAACAATTGTCTTCTAATAGTAAAAAGAAACAAGTTAATTTGAAAAAGGAAAGAGTGATGAAAAGAGAGGAAAAAAATAATAATAATAATAATGAATAAATAAAATGAATAATAATGATAAGTAAATAGAGATAGTGTGACTATGAATTAATTTTATATTTATTAAAAATTTATAAAAGAATGTCCTGCAGCAGTCTGGGCTTCAGTCTTCGGGTTGAGGTTGGGTTTCCCAGGTCACTGTTCCTTTAACTGTCGGCAACTGGGAGTGGAGCTTCATGAACCGTTTTTTGATATAATCCTCTATTGACTCCATTTGTAATTCGCGATGCAATTGGCTATTTCTTATGAACCAAGGAGCATCAACTGCTCCTTTATTTTGAAATGATTGTAGTTTTTTTCTTTTTCGTGAAGGATACCGCTCCCCAGACTTCACAGCCGTACATCAGCAGTGGCCTGAGGATTGTTTTAAGTATAACAGTTGTTTCTGGTTTTAGTTTGGAATTTCTGTTTAGGACAGAATACAGCATTGCTAACCTTACTTAGAATGTTCAAAAAGTGAAATAATTCATTCAACCTTTTTTTGCAATATAAATTAAATTAAAAGGAATTTTATCTCAATGAACTTTTTTCTCATTATAATTTAGATTTCTCTTTTCGAATTTCCTATTACCTCTAAAATATTAACATTAATTTCATGAATTTCAAACGAAATAAACTCGACACGCCCACTCTGGTCAGTTTCGAGCGGCTACCTCTAACTTAACTTCTGCGGTTGGCAAAAAAGATCCAATTGGCCCAGATACCAGACTAGCCCCCCCTCCCGCTAGATACCAGTACTGTTACCTCTGAAGAAATTTAAAAGTTTGGGATGTTTTAGAAAGGAACGGCCCAATGAAATAGAGGATTATACCGAAGCAGTTTTTTCACCTTCAATTAAAATCGCCCATCATCAGTCTTCCTTAATACTCAATCATCATTTACAAATAATATAACGTCAGAATTGACGGCCTTAGTAAATTTTTTGATTCATCTTCACTTAATGTAATTAATCGTGTTTAATATTTTTGTATTTGATTCTCTATGTAAGCTATTTGGTTTCATCAGATTCTCGGGGTTCGCTAAATCTTATTTTTAGGTTTAATGTGTTATATTGTTGCAATAACACTCGTGTGTTATATTGCTATGTACCACTTTCAACAATATTGTTTGTAACAATCTTAAGGTTTCATAGTCAATCTTTGCTAGGACTTTAATATAAATTGGACATTAAATGTTTAAGGAACCTATTAGCCATTACAAAGTGTATTGTTAAGGTTAAGATATTGTATATATCTTGATTGATTGATAGATTTATTTATTGATAGATATTACAATCTGCCACACAGTTGTGGCCAATAGGTAATATTGATGAATGATCTCATACATACTAAAATAAAAAAATAAAAAAATATTAAAATATATACAACAAAAGAATAGACAAGTGAACATAATCAGACTATCTGTATGAAAAATAAATAAATAAAATAACATAATATTGTATATATCTAACATTTGGATGTTAAATAACATTTCGTTTATTATTACAATAAATAAACATCAATGTTATTTAACTCCCGCATCATATACCAGTATTACGTAATACACTACTATACCGAGTTTCATTATTTATAGACTACTTCATTAATGACCCGCAAATATGTTTATATAACTATACAATAACACCCAATCTCTTAAAATGAAGGGCAATTATTTTCGTTGTCCGATGTTTTTAAAATTATTATTATTTTTTTATAGTTTGTGGTATTAGCTTCGGATTTTATAAGTTTATAATCATTTATTAAGTAAAATTATTGTAAGTATGTGTGTCTTACTTAAAAATACGAAAAGTGATCCGTCATAAGTAATCACTATAAGTATTCACCAAGCTAACGGGCCATTATAATCTTCCATAAAAAGAGACCATCAATTTAGGCCTAGACAACCACATTGTAACCATTCAAATCCCTAATCATTTTCAAACATATAATTTGCCCTAAAGCTATCACCGAAAGTGGTTCGGTCTCCATCCCATCCATTAACAATCCCTAACGATACTGTGATATAACTTGGGAGAATTGACGTAATATTTGTCAACAGGTTGTTAGTTATATCATGGGGCGTCTAAACCCCAGACGATTTAGCGTAAAAATTTAACAGGTACTTACCGAAATCCATGAATTATTCATGATTTAAGGAAACACGACTGGTTCTTCCCATTATATCTGCTTTTCCTTTGAGGAACAACGAAATGACTCCGTTATTGTTAGTGATTAAAAATCTATAAAGGTTCGTGTAATTAAATGGTTGTCTACACGAAGATTTCTGACCGGTGTTAACTGCAGTTAAATATGACTTCAATTAACTGTTGTGGAGGTAAGACGTTTAAGAATAAATTTAACTCAGATGTAGTGGATTTCTATATGTTAAATCTCACTTTGAGAGGTTATATTCTTCTATATACAAGTCTTGTAATATCGAATTAATTAACTTAAACTTTCGATATTTAATCGATACTAATGATTAGAACTCCACTTAATATCGATTGAAAATATTTTCGAAACATACAATAGTCTAGAAGCCAATATGTAAAAAATTAAATTATTAATATCTAGATAAAGTTGTAAGTTATAATACCAATTCTCTGTACCTCTCTCTCCGTATTTAAGGGCTAAAAATGTGAGAAACTTAAATTGTAAAAATAAATAATAACTTAGAATATAAACTTTTTTTTTCTTTTTTAAATTACTAAACATAATTAAGACACTCTCTTGTAAAATATGGTTAGTTAACAAATTAAAAATTTCACAATGTTAAAGTGTATCTTGATTACGTTTTAACTAGACCTAGAGTCATTTAACATAATTTAATATCAATATTATTCCTTCCAAAATACAGATTTTCCGAAAATTCTTTCAAAAACCCATAAAATCATTCCTATAAAAAATCTGATGAAGCCAAAAAATTCAATTCACAATAAATGTCAGATACCATGTTTTACTACCATGTGTCTCAGTTATGCTATTGAAAATGTTTTTGGCCAAAAAACAATATTATTATTGTTGTTCAACACTTAATTTCGCCCAAAAAGTGTTTAAGATATACCCACATATTAACATTTTTATTTATTTATTTGTTTGTAGTTATGTTTAATAAAAAACCTTCGAGGAATGTTCTAGACCTGAGGTCGCCAACCTTGCGGAACCGGGGCCAACAGTTGGCATAATTTTCACCAGTTCGCAGATTTTAAAGTATAATTTAGAAATAATAATCGAACTACGCTTCACCTTTCAAAATTATATTTCGTTGTAATTTAAAAATGTGATATAAAACAATAGAATTATACTCACAAAAAAATATATATATATATAAAATGGTTAACAAATAATTTCAATTACATTGAAATCTGAGAAAAACAGAAAATCATGATGGTTTTTAAAACCTTCCATATAAAATATTCAAAGCAATAGCTGAAATTCAGTATTGTATTATTTTAATGACACGTATTATTATAATCATACTTAATTACACTATGTTATTAATATTATACTATTATACATTATTAATATATTTTAGAATATTTTCCGATAACGGTATCGATAGGGAGGGATGTCGTTACAGGGGGAGGTTTGTCACTTCCCTTTCCCCACACTCCTCTCTACCCCATCAGTTGGAAGTTGGAAAATTTGAGATTTGGGAATTTACTTTAAACTGCGAAAATTGTCGTAAAAACCATTCAAAGAGGTTTTTATACTCAAAATCACTTAAACGTGACTCATTTAATAAAGGAGGTTAGAATTCCAAAAATGTTTAACAATCGAGGTAATTAAAAAAAAATACTCCCCAGTAGGGAGTACCTCTGGTAGGTTAGGAAAATTCGGTCAAAATTGTCGGGAAATTTTAAATTTTTCTTCAAATATAAGTTGAAGCGAAGCCAATCAATTATACTTCTTGAAATTCTAATAATATTTTATAAAAGATCTGTAAACAATGATGTATGTATTGATTTTAAAAAATTGGTCGATTCAGATATCAGTCCCTGCATAATAAACTTCCTAACCATCAAAGCTTTCTAGCTTCTTTTATTCCTGACAATCCTCCCAGGCGCCTAAAAAGAAGATGGCCTCGAGATCTTCTAGTTTAGAAATGTGATTATAGAGTGATACCAATGATTGCTTTCTCTACATGCCTTTATCTCTCCATTTTGATTTTTCATCAAATTTACTTAATGTATTTGTATGTAAATGCAATAAATATCTTCTTTTTTTTTAAATTGGTCTGAGAAGTACAATGAAAAAAATACATGAGCTTCTAAAAAAATTAATTATTGATTAAGCGATTTTAATTTAGGAGATTTATCTGGTTTAAAAACAATAAAAATTTTTTTTTTTAATTTCTTATCATCGTAATGTCTGAAATGCAAGGCTAAATGGTTGGGATGGGTAATGGATGAATATATAAAATCAAATAACATAATAATTAATTTAAGGAAATAAATAATTGTAATAAAAAAAGTTTTATATTGTATTGTAACTTTCTTCTTAGGAAGAACTCAGAATCGTTATTACTAACAGAGTGATGTTAGTTCTCAGACTTGGCTCCAGGGTGGCTCCCACGATCATCCAGAATGGACCACCACAAAATCCCTACCCACAACCATTCGCAATCACAACCGGTTCCAGACTGTACCAGGTTTCCTTGACCTTTCTCCAGAGCTATCTCCTCCCCAAACTAGTTATACAGTGCCCTGATACATGCCCTCCCGTGTAAAATGACTAGTTAATTTTATTTTGTTATGTAAGTCTTGTAGTATGTGTAAAAATATAGTATAATATTTATGGCTACTTTGCTTAAATTATAGCACCTCTGATAAAATGAAAAATTTTGCTTCTATTATTAATTGGTCGTATTCCAATGATTGTACCGTAGGTTGGTGTTACTTCCTCTACTTCGGTACTTCTAAAGACTATCCCAAAACACCTAGTGTTCAAATAATAAATAAAAATTTTGCAGACGTGCAACTATTTAAGCAAAACAATGATACATATTACTTTCATTTATCTATATATGAAATATATAGTAAGCAAGTATTGCGATCATGACTAATTTAGAATTCCTGGCGGGTGTATCAGTGGCGTAGCGTGGGTGTCAGCCGCCCGAGCGGAGGAACATTTTGCCTCCCCCTTATTTAGGTATTTCAATTTAAAATACTAAAATATACAGTAATTCTAAAGAATTTTTTAACAAGAACAATCATATTTATTGTGTATTGTACAGGTTACAAATAAAAATGTCATGGAATGAAATGGTTAAGATTTAAAAAATATATTATTATTATTTATTACATTCATAAAAGCCGCCTGGGGCCCCACTACGCTACGTCACAAGAGTATATGCCTGGGATGTGGCAGCAACTTTTTCGATAAAATCCACTGACCGGATAGAATCGATTTTTCACATTTTTCCAATTTTCTCGAAAATGGATATAAAGATTTTGATAAAACTAGGTTTGTCAATACACAATTAAATGGTCTTTATTAT
Source organism: Halyomorpha halys (assembly GCF_000696795.3). NCBI lineage: Eukaryota > Metazoa > Arthropoda > Insecta > Hemiptera > Pentatomidae > Halyomorpha > Halyomorpha halys. Next base: position 1,346,086 of record NW_027115705.1, on the reverse strand, counting down.
CAAGCAGATCTTACCCGCATTAAAATACTCTGACAGGGCATAGATGATGAATTTAAAAAAAAATCTTCCTCTAAAGAACCTTCCATTTTGTTTATTATATAAAAAAATAAAATAAATTTCTCACTGTCAGCAATAATAAACAATGAATAAATACTAAATATTTAAGAATTTTAATTTTAAAAAAGAGACATTTATTCCAACGGAAAAAGCTGAGACCGCTCAATGTTTCTCGATTGCATCAAGGTTTCGTTATCTTTTATTAAACTGTTGTATTCTTTGCAAGAAAAAAATTTATATTCTATATGTATAAATAGTTGACCGTATAATTTAAAATATGAAGAAGATAGTCAGAGTTGCGGTCAAAAAAGGAGTTTTCAACTATTCACTTTGCAGGGCTGTTCAAGACGATAGGTTTAACAGCCCTGATAGTCCCATTGAAACCTATTTAAATAGTCAGAAAACTATTTCTTTCCTTTTCTGACCGCAGCCCTAACTATCTTCTTAATATTTAAAAATTATATTTGTTAGTTCCTCCTCGAGAAAATATATAAATACGAGTTTGTATGACAACAGAAAAATAGAAATTTATTGTTTATGATTTTCGCATTCACCTTTAGATTTGGTACTTTGAAAATTTTAGTATTATATAATTATAGCATAATTTAGGGCAAGAATGATATAGATGTGTAATATATGCCCTAAACCTCCTTAACCGTGGTCTTGGAATTATGAATGAAAATAATACAAAATGCGCCCCCAATTCTCTGGTGATCCTTGATATAGTACGTAAATTCGATATTTCCGTGGGAAATACAACAAAAAAGAATTCTCTAGTTTTCTTTATTTTATTTGAAGCGACGCAATGATCTACTCCCGTACATCGAGTAGAGAATTACTTCTATTTATTGTTGCAACCTTAACCTTAAGCTGGTAACAGCGGTAGCTACAGGTGGATTCTTCTTCAATTACCGGCTTGATTGTTTACTCGTCTGTTCTGTTTACAAAATAAAAAAGTGCCATGCTGGTTAGGGAGGTAATAACAACTTTGGAAATTTGCTCTTTTAAAATAGACCCGTATCAAATGTCTTGAATGCCGAGAAAAGTTTGAACATATCAAATTGTCGGTATCTTAGGAAGAAGTGGTTTCATCAACCAGTTTTCATGACAGTCTTGGATGTCTTTCACCCTTAATCGAAAATCAAAATGTTGCCTAATCATTGTATATTATATTTGCTTCACTTTATATATTTTTTTCATTGTTTACATTTTGCATTATTTTTCTGTAACATAATCAGTCGCATTTTCTCTTTGTCTTTCGTTGGTTTACTTTCTGTGATGTTTTGTTTATAAATATTCGGAGGTTATACACTGTTTTATTATTTTATTTTGACTATGTATAACTTTTTAAATTAAGATTGTACATATATATTAGTTTTAGAAGCTCTGAGAGTCGATTATATTGTGAAATTTATCATGAATGTAATATTTTTTTTTTAATATGAATATTAATTACATAATTAAATAGAAATTGCCTTATGATTAGAAACTTTGAAAACAAGTTTTTGACTATTAAGTTGCATTTGCAAATATAGGGAAACACAGCAAACTGCTTAGTCAACTACCCTTATTAACTGCAATTCCTAGTATGTGAATCTTTATAAAATAATTAGTTGAGTTAAATGTTTAATTCAACTGAAAATAATGCATAATATTCTTGAAAGTAACATGAAACCCGTTTCTTTGCTTATCCAGAATATTTGTATTTTTATTATCATCAATATTGTATAGTTTAGGTATTTATGAAAGAAAGGCAATTAAATTAAAGAGGAATTTTTTTATTTGATGTGTAACTACCTGTTTCAAGAAATAATTATTTTTCAATACTTTTGATTTTTTACCACTAGTTATCACTAGATGTGAATATACTTAGCCTTCTATACAACTTCGCTGAAAGAACAATAATTACTATTCCTGAATTAGAAAGCTTATACCTGCTGTTGTTTTTATATAAGTTCTAGATATGGTTATGTTATCAGGTTATTTCTATATTTTTAATTAGTCTTACTTTTCTCTTTTATTTTAAACTTATCAATGAATTTATATACCGTCAGATGTGCAGGTTTGCATTTAAGTCAGAATAAAAACTAATGATAATTTATTTAAAAAAATTAATTATCAAAATTACTTAGTTTGACTAAATTCCTGAAGTAGTTTACTAGTTCGCATGTATTTAGCTACTATAAGTAATGAGCAGTTTTGAAATTAATTATAACATGATATGCATGAACAGTTCGTTTAACTTTGCTGAGAGTGTTTTGAATTTAGCAATTAAATTTTTTTTTATTACTTAAAGATCTTTAGTACTCTTAAGAATTTTTTTTTGTATTGTTTAAAAAAAAAAAATTGTTTTTTAGGTGGAGCGTGATGGAGGGGAAGAAGAAGCGACCCTGGATGAGGAGATGGAAAAAGTCTTCTCGGAGACATCCTTGGAAGGGAAATTTGACTTGGCCACCGTTACTCATGAGGATCTCTCTCCACATTCAAGAAGATTTTCTGAAAATGACTACAGCTGTAAGAAGTTGTTTTAGTCTTTATTTTTTTAAATTCTATTCTTCACCTAAATGTCAGTCCATTTCTTAGGGAAACTACAAGTCATTTTTACTCTGATTTATTTAGTGTTATGCCAATGACTAAATTCAACAAATTATTTTTGGAGAATATTTTACTAACTTTGAAATAAAATTTACATTTTCTTAAAGTGAAGAATTTTCAGTTCATTTTTGTTATTTATCAGTTACTACAATGTAAGTGTAGTTTAATATTTGTCTTTTAAATCAAATTAACAGCTACATTTACTTCTAATGAATGTTGTCAGACGTCTGTTACAATTTTTAGAGAAGCTTTCCCAAGAAAGTTTAGATACTGATTGATATTTCAATATTACCATTATTCATGCGGATTATGAAATGATGAGCTATTACAGAGTGCTGTCATTAGTTGTCATGTTATATTTATTTAATTGTTTCGTATTAATCAATATAAAAGGATATTCTTAGTAGTGGTTCTTATGTATGAGTGGTTTAAATCCTTGTGAATGAGTCATGCATTGTCATTGTTTCAAATGTCAAAGGAAGTTGAAAACACACTAAATCAATATCATAAAATTTATGATTTACAATGCAATCTTGAAAACATCACATAAGAAAACTAAAGTATGAACATGAAATTTGTCTGAATCAATTCAATTTCTGATGTATTCATTGATTAATTTTATATTCATTTATTTTCAGTTCACCGTGAAAAAACCTATCCTCACATGCATGCTCCCCTAAAAGCAATACACCCAAAGAGAAAACGAGCAATCTCTTGTAGGCCTCCTGCAGAAGGGGATACTGAGGTATGTATTAATTTGAAAAATAAAAATGGAAACTACTATATCAGTTGAAATGCTACAGAATTATATATTATAATATTTACAAAATGTTAAAAAAATTTTGAAACTCAAAGCAAAACATTTATGACTAAAAAAGTAAATGTAAAAGTAGTTTTTTTGTATTTACTATTGTAGTACAGTGTTTTGTTAACTAGTGTTTAGATAATAGTTCAAAATGCCAAGAATATGTAATGTTATTCATAACAAAAATCTAATGATGAAATATGGAAATAGAATTTGAGAACGGTAAATTTTTAACAAGTTCTGACTGTTTATGTGATACACAATAAAAAAAAATATATATACAGTATAATATATTAATTTCATTTTTAAGTGGTTGTAAATATCTTCCTTATAAATACATCAGTGAAATTTATAAAAATATTTGTATCTGTTCTATTTAAGGCAAGCTATAAAAAAAATACGTCCATCTTATTGTCAACTTTTTGATGATTTAAAATAAAGAAGAAAATTGTTTTTTTTTACATCTTATCCCATTTCTGCTTATTTTTCCATTTGTGATTATTGTTATTTTTCTTTTATAGAGGGTTTTTTAATTATTTTTGGTAATTGCACATCATGTAAAATGTAGTTTATTTAAATAATTATGTTAATAATTATTTACATTATTTTTGTTTGATTTAGGGCACTGCCATGTTAAGGAAAAACTCTCAGGGCGGTACAGACTCTGATACAGGACCTAGTGTCAGCGTCCCAATTGCTGGTGGAAGGTATTTTTACTGATTATACTTTCTTATATTATTTTTAATTAACTATGACTGCTATGTTTTGGCATGAGCCATATTTCGTAAATTAATTTAAATTCCTCTACAGCAGGTGTAGGCAATTGTTTTGGCCTGTAGATAAAAGTTTGATAGAGGGCCATACCTTTTTAAGTGTTTATATTCATTAGTTAACTTTGCATTTAACAAAATGTATAAATTCTACCATAAAATCAGCCATTATAAATTAAACAAAATGGTAAGAGTTTTATTCAATTTATTTATTGGGCTTATTTCATACCATGTATAATTTTGAAATCAGAAATGTGATTGCTCATTGAGATTCTCATCACCACCTACATGTTAATGTCTGTCAAAGAGCTTCTATATTCTTACTGACCTTCAAGTTTACTCTTCCATCTATAAACTTAATAAAGTCAAAATTTTTTTGCTCTAAATTCTTACAAAATTTATTTGCTGATTTCTTTGTATATGTTGTATATGTTCTTTCTTAATATTTGTTATTTTCCTGTGCTGTATATATCACTGGTATTTTGTCTTACCAATAGAACCCTTCTTTCTCTAAATATCAATTGTCAAAGTAAACAAGATGATTATGAATTAAATCTTGTCCCAAGCTTCGTCATTTCCTTTACTATGTTAACTTGTTAAAAAAAAAATTGTTTATGTTGATTGTATATAAAAAAGACTTTAACAATTGAGAACGTTTTAATTATGTCAATAATTTCCTATATGCACGAAACAACTTTTTATACTATAATTTTTACATTGTACATTTGATAATGATGTTATTTTCAATATTTTTGAACTGTGTTACCTACTTGGTTAGTTAATTATTCCTTAAAAATAAGATGTATTTTGAAATAGTTTCTAATTTTACTCATAAAAGTTTTTTCTTTATAAATAGCTTGGTAATCTCCAGTCCCGATGATGGTTCAACAGCTGAAGAACTACCTTTAAGTGAAAGTACAGAGCCTATAATTTCGGAAAGAGCTTCAGCTTTTGATGGGTCTATTCTATCCCCAGACCGGAGGGTACAATTTGACATAGGTAAACTGGCGCCAAAAGGTTAGCATGATACAAAGCTTTTGTATCTTTTTTTTTATTATTATTTTGAATTATGTTTATTTTGCTACATGTATAAATAGTTGTTTTGTTTTTTTATTGATTTGTCTGATATTCATCATTACATAAACCAGTAAGTATAAATGCTATTGATATTTAATGCAAATTGTTCATGAAATATTATTTTTTATTCAGAATTCTGAAATGAAATACTTTTGAATTGAATTTTACTAGAAAATAGTAGTGCATGAATTCTTTTTTTCTAGCTCTAAATGTATTAAATGCCTCATAGCTTAAATATTCAAGGGTTCAAAAAAAATTAAGGTATAGTGCATCTAAGATGAGTGTACCTGTGGACAGGAGAGGGGGAGATGCGCAGAGGCAAACCTTGTTTTGAAACTCCAGCCAAGAAACAATATAAATATAAAATGAAAGTTAACATTGATAGCTTTGATAAAGAAGCCATTCGCAGTCTGGTGTTTAATTTTCACATAAATGATTTTAAAAAACCATGGTCTTTAAGGGCCATTTTACAATAATAAGGGAAAATTTAGAAAATAATTTCAGTAGAAATGGAGACACATTACGTAAAGTAATAAAATTTAAAAAAGGTAGTTTTTTTCTGAACACAATGATTATTAAATCTAAGAAATGGCTTCTTTGATGAAACTGTGTTCTTTTATCTCAGAGCCCTGTTCAGTGGTTAGTCAGGACTAGTGTCAGATGACACTTTTTATCAGATCAAAAAATTCAACGATTCCTTACCCCACAAAATTTTGTTTTAAATTGAAATAGCCTTTTGAATATTCCTTCCAACTTAAATGTGCACTGATGCGCTGGATATAAATATGCTTATTAATTATAGATTAAAATAAAAATTAAACAAAAAACAGCCCTACCAGTTCTTGAATTCAGTACTGGATAAAGAAGTAGTATTTCTGAACCTGGAATGAGTGTTCTACAGTCTTACTCGTTTTTTATCCACACTCTATCCCTCTCTAACTACCTCTATACCCAGAGATATCACTAAGTTAGAGGTTAAGAGGTCAAAAAAATTTCCTATTACTTCTGTTTTTTTTTCTCCTCTATTCCCTGAAGGTATAACTTATGAGTAAACGTTTATTTATCTTATTGTCTATAATGAAGCAAAAATGTAAATATTGTTAATTACTTTTAGATTAAAAAGGACATGTATAAATGATATTTACAGATTGAACTTTAATTCTTGCCTGCACTTTACATAACACCTAATCAAACACATATGTATTTTAAATAATGTATCAGCACATAGATGCTAGTTAGCACTTCTCAGATTGTAAGTAGTCTTAGGCTCTATGAATAATCTGAAGCGATAAACAAATAGATTATGATCAGATGCATCTAAATATAGCCTTGAGTGTACAAAATAGCAGTGAATTACTAAATGTGTATTTCATCAATTCAGATATAATTGGGACGGAAAATCAGCTCTATGTAGAGGGTGATATAGGAGTTTGCTCTCATTAATTAAAAGTGTCTGCACTGCAATGCACAAACCTTATCTACGAGGGTAAGACTATATTATCCACAATATAGTTATAAAATTTGATTGTAATGAAATAGGAAACTCATAAGTACATAATTTTTCGACATAGTCCCCTTGCTTTGGTCCATCATTATACAAGCTTCATGATGCCCTCATAAAAGAAGGTTTTGGGTTGAGCTGCGAGCCTGAAATGCACCGCTTCTTTTATTGCTTTGTCAGAGGTAAATCAATGACCCGAAATGCCTCTTTGAGTGGACCAAACAAATGATAGTCAGAATGGGCAAGATCAGGACTATATGAAGGATGAGCCAGTACTTCAAAATTGAGTTTCTGGAGCATTTCAGCAGTATGCGGGCGAGCATTGTCGTTCAACAACAAAACAACTTTTAACAGCAGTTCTCGGTGCTTGCTTCGAATTGCAGACTTCAACTTGGCATTAAGCATTTCACTGTAACATACACTGTTTGTTGTTATGCCCCTTTCCTCATAATGTTCCAGCACTGGGCCTTGTGAGTATGGAAAGAATGTGAGAGAGGAAAACTGAAGTCTTGAACTTTTTCTTGCACGCCAAATTTGGATGTTTCCATTCCATACTCTGCTGTTTACTCTCCAGCTCATAATGATGGTTCTATGTCATTCATTCCTTAATTCATCACCAGTAATAATCTTGTCTAAGAATAGTTAATCGTCTGTCTTTCACGTGAACGCTCAATGTTTTCTTCATTTGTGGCTGTAAATGGTTGGCCGGCTCCTTTATCGTGCGTAACACCTGTGCGACCATTTTTGACTTTTTCAATCCATTCGTAGACACTTTGTTGTGGCAAAACACTGTTCCTGTACCGTATCAAAAGTCTTTGATAAATTTCAGCCCCTGATAAGCCTTCCGACCACATAAAACGAGTCACTGAATGTTGCTCTTCTTTGGCGCAAATAGAAAGCGGAACAGCCATGAATAACAGAACGGCAGCGATAATCAAACTAACCTGACAGCTTGAAACTTGCATAGACATAACAACAAATAAAGAAAGCATGTACCATCAACGCAAAATGATAATGTTACCAACATAAACAAAAATATAACTAAATTGCAGATAAATATTGACTTACCCTCGTACTTTATTTTTTAGTAGTTTTAGCATTCTTGTTTTGTTTTGTTTTTTATCTTTGGTATATCAGGCTTTATTTTATTTTTTTTAATGATTTAATAGGTTCTCCTGACACTGAGGATGGCAAAAGCCCGGAACAAACTGCTGCTGAAGAGCAGGAAGAAAGAAGAATTAGAAGGGATGAGGATAGGGAAGATAAAAAGAAAAGAAGGTAATTCCTAATTTATAATTATTGTCACAAATTCACTTTAAAATAACTTTTTCTCTCAGAATGTTTTACTAAGAATTTTAATATCACAGCTAAGTCAACAAACTTATTTATTTAGTACACTGTATAGTACTTCCCCAACTAGTGTGAAATTATATGAGATTGTGCCAGATGTGGCGAGAAGAGGCCAACTCAGAATTCAGCAAATTAGTACTCTTAGAACCTATGTTATTAGAGCTGCTATTTATACCTCCATTTTCTCTCTTTTTTATTTATTTATTTTTTTTTTTTTTATGGCTCCAATTATTAGCTCTTTTTTCATTTATCTATCTATTGCCTAAGTAATATCTTAGGAGTTTCATTACTATACCTTTTTTTTCCTGTCATTTAGTCACATTATTGTCTTTACTTGATGTGGTGAAATTGTGCTACCTTTATTTTTTTTATGTAAACTGTGACTTAATTGATACTACTTTATTAGAATAGTTGTTGCAATGCCTCTTTTAAGAAACTTAAACTATCTATATTAAAAATGTTATGATAAAGTAACATTTTAAAAATGAAGTGACAGAATCATCCTCTAGGGAAATTTGCTAATTCATTGTATATGAAACCTTTTTTTATTCTTTTTTTTTGTTGTTATTTTAGCTACTGAAGGTATTTACAAGATTTTCTAATTAAGGATAAATCAATTTTTATTAAAAATAAAAGTGAAAATTTACCTAAAACTATCCTAATTAAACTGACTGAATCCATGGCAACTATAAATGAGAAAAAGGAGTGGCGCAATCTAACTTTACTTGGTGAGATGGTATAGTGGCATAATAAAAATACCCTCACCATTTGCTACCATTAAAACTTTTTGTCGTCTACAAAGTATAAAGCTCAAATGTTTATGTATGTTTCTCCATTAAATGCAACTTTTTAATCATTAGTAAATATATAAATGACATAAATCCTCTAAATTTGGCACAGTCTCATCTCAATTTATGGTATCTAAAATAGAAGAAGTATGGTATATTTTTTTTCTCCAAATAATTTATGATTTAAGAGATATATATAATATTAATATTTATTTGTTGATAAAAGGCGACATCATCATCACCATTACCGAAAAACCAGCCTGCTTGAAGATCCAGGCTGGAGGAAGAGGTCTGGTGCTGAGGCACTTCCTCGTAGGATGAGCGAGGCAGTTCTTGAAGAAACAGCTAGTTTACATGAATTAGATCAAGACCAGCTTGTTAGTAAGTTGATTTTTTTTTTATTTTCTTAATTTAATTCACAATTAAGTATGGAGTAAAAGACATTTAAAGGTTTTGTATTTTTTTTTTCCTAAAATGGCCCTGGGATCTTCTAACTTGACAATGTAATTAACGAGCTACCTATAGGTGGTTTCCTTTACAAGCTATTTTTAAAAGCTAAATTATCATCTAAAAAATTTTTCCTTTTAAGTTAATTTAATTCATTCAAAATTTCTTACTAGCAATCCTAAGTAATGTAAGTGTCAGTATGAAGATTAGTTATTACATTTCTGGGGTTTGTGTTTATCTGAGTTCATTTTCTATTACATATATATTTAAGTTAGTAATTCTATTAATAAAGCTTCTGATTGTTTCATGTCGTAGTCTATAACTTTTTTTTTTTTTTTAAAGGTCATCGTTTTGATATTTCAAAAGGCAAGAGAAGGTTCAGTGTAAAGCCGAAAGATGCTTCCAGAAAAGACTCAGCACCTTTGGTCGGGCAAAAAAAAATGTTCGACCACAGCCCTCATGAGGTAATTAATTACTATTATCTTATCATGTATTGTTCTATACAGTAATTAATTAAACTTATTGTAATTAATCCATGAGAAAATGATGATAGTGGCACTTGAAATTAAGTTTTGTGATTTATAGTGTGAAAATGCTTCGGTAATTTTAGAGAGGTGCTCAGCTCACTGATTTGTTGTAGATCAGACAAAGAGATGGTGATGAATCAATGGAAAGATAATGATTTATACATGACCTGTACTATGTAACGTTTTATTTTTATGATTTCTGATTTATTTAGCTTGATTTTGAATTTATAGTTTTGAGTGCATTTATTAAGTTTCTTGAATTTTTTTTTTTTACTTATGGGTAACAATATAATTAGAAAATGTACCTAAATTTATTTCTATTAGATCAATCAAGCTTTCCATTTCTGTGATTCCCTTAGCTTGGTAGTCTTATATTATATTGCTTCCTATTCCAGCCTGATAATATTCATTGAAAAATACAAATTTTATTTTTACTTGCACTAATCATTCTGAAATCACCTTTGAAAAACTTCTCAATCCGTGGAGATGAAGGTACATATTTATCTGGTCTCAAGATGATCTCATGTAAAAACTTGAAAGCAACTTTCTCTTTTCCTCACTATTTTTATTTTATCATTTTAATTTTCCAGGTCTTTGTCCAATTGGATGAGTTGTTTACTAATGGAATTGAAAGAGAGTGGAAAGAAACAGCTAGATGGATAAAATATGAAGAAGATGTGGAAGAAGGGGCTGAGCGTTGGGGCCGCCCTCATGTCGCACCTCTCTCTTTCCATTCCCTCCTCAATCTGCGTAGGTGCCTTGAGACAGGTACGTTAAAAGTTATTAATGAATAATTATATAATATTTGTCTCAATTTTATAATTGCCATGGCCATGAAAATAAAAAAAAATTAGTGTGGTGCATGAATCACACAATTTTCATTTTAATTATTCATTCATTATATCCCAGACTATAAAATATAGTTATAAAATATCACTTCATTGTCCTTAGGTCTGATGAGTTTAATCAAAATCATTTGAGACATTTTTTGAGAAATTGATAAAAATGTGTAAAATTGATTATATAAATTTCCAGCAACTAAACAATTTATCGTAACATCCAAAAAATTTAATATTTCATATGAAATTTTAGTTTCATTCAACTATGCATTTTTGAGCTTGACTGTTATACTACATACACATAGACCATTTTGCAAAACTTAGTAATTTTGACTCAAGGTACCCTAAAATGTGAATTTCTGTTGAAAACTTGAATGTTAAATTATTCTTGATCACAATGCTCCTTAATAGATATTTCCTATATAGGTAAGTAAAAGTAAAAGAAAAATTTAAAAAAAAAAATTAATAATAAGATTCACTTCATCAGAATTATTAAATTTGAAAATTTCAAGCATTATATAATTCTATACAGTTGAATTTCACATATCTGTCCTAATCAGGACCGAGACATCGTCAATAAAGTGAGAGAAAAAAGAAAAAATCTCCAATGTCAAGTTTCTTGTTCTAAAAAAAAAGGAATGAAAAAGTTGAAAAAATCCAATATTAATTGTTATCTATGAGAAATTGGTTCTAGGAAAGAGAGCGCATTAGAAGATACACTGTTGGAATTGGGAATGGTTCAGTAATTAACTTATAAATTTTGTTTTAGGTGTTATACTGCTTGATCTGGAAGAAAGAGAACTGCCAGGAGTGGTGTACAGGGTAGTGGAGACCATGGCTACGGACGAATTGATCACTGAAGGGGACAAAGCTACCGTCATGAGAGCTCTCTTGCTGAGGCATAGGCACGTCTCAGAAAATGATAAGAGGTTTAGTTTCAACGTTCGTCGCAACACGACATCCTACACCAGCCTCCAGGTAACTTCTTTCATCACATTTAATTATATGTTCTATTGTTGGTGTTCAAACTCAAAATTATAACAGTTAGTGCATTAAGAAATTAAATTAAATTCAGTCCTGATTTAAGGTAAATCATTTTATTTCAAATTCTAATCAACTTAATTTCTGTTAATTATGACATGAAACAGATTAGATAGAAACTTTGTCTAAAAAGTAGGCTATTCTATTTTAAGTTTTTTTCTAAAAATATTGATTTTATATAATATATACACAGAAATATTTTCAAATTTATGTGTTTAAAGCTGAAAATTGAAAAAAAAAAAATAGTTTTTTGTAATTTCTCATACAAAAGGGCGATTGACCAGGTGGCCATTTGAAAAATAACAATTACAAAATAGTGTTGACCATTCCTTAATTGTTTATTAAAATTCGGTCAACCATTTATGTATAATGTAATTTCTTTCCTTTTCTGAAAATACTGTTAAAAATTTTTAATTTGTTAAATGATTTTGATCTTATAATTTTTACTTGAAGAAAGTATCAAATTTCATAAAATAATCATTTCCTTTTGTTGAGTACCCTGTCTAAAACAAAATCTATTTTATGGTTGTTTGATTTAACCATGTAATTTATATTTTGCAAGGAAAGTAATTGTTTAGAACAGTGGTTCCGAACCCATTCAGGTCTAAGGACCACTAGGCCTAAAATTGAAGCATGTGCATACCACCATGAACTTCCACTTAGGGCTAAGGAAAATTATATTGAGGTGTTTGTAGTTGACTTTAGATATTATGTAGATATTATAATACTACTATTAGAAGGTATTTGTTATACAGACATAAGCAAACATTTATCCAAAAGATTAGTATTATAGATAATTATTAATGAAGAAAAAAAATAATTATATTATTTCAAAAATTTTTCGAGACCAGGTAATATTTATCAATAAATCAATTTAATATCCAAAACAGTCTCAAAAGTCTTAAAAGTGAAGTTGTAATATAAGCTGTTAAATGTTTAGATGTCCCTGAAGATGACTAGAAGGGCCGAAACGTAGGACAAATAAATAAATAGTGTTGAGACTGTTTTGGATATTAAATTGATTTATTGAAAAAAAATTAAAATTATTTATATATTTTTTTCTTTTGTACCCCTGATGAAGGCATAAAATGTAGGCCGAATTGTCGGATAATTATGTTGTTTAATATTAAAGTGCATTTCTAGGCACTTTTATTGAACATTTACCTGTTAAAACCTTTTAACTAACCCTTAGACATCAGGAAAGATAAACAGAAATAATAAATATTTCTGATAGTTAGTTATCACAAAATATCTATTACTGGACCCTCTTATTCCCTATGCCTGGTGCATAGATCATCAAATGGGAACTACTGGTTTACATCCTGCAATTTGACACTAAGCTAAACTGCTTAAATCTAAAATCATAAATCATTTAAAACTTTTTATTTGTCATATCTCTTTCTCCATAAAAAAAATGTCTGTGTTAATTTACATAGCACCATGTAATTTATTTGTGATTGATTAATTAAATAGTGGTGAGTGAATTAATTAGAGAATAAATAAGCAAGAGTTTAAAGAAAATAAGTCAATCTCATATCATTTAGTTGAATATATTCAAAATTGATTTGACCTGAGAGTGAATCTATTGTTAATCCAATAGATAATAAATTGCAATTAGTAACCAGTCTCAAACTTGGAACTTGGTGTTAAGCGATAAGTACCTTACCCACCTGGCCATTCTCATTAATATTGTTCATAAATTATGGGTTCTTATATAGTTAATTGCCTTCGCTTTGTTTGATATTTTGATGTGTTTAACAATAAATTAACTAAATTAATTAGGGGCCTGTACTATTCAATAAAACTGTATGAAAGGGAAAATAGCATTAGCCACTCCTCTGATAATGGTGAGGGGATTAGTCCACCAAACAGGAGAGTTGGTTTTGTTGCCAACCCTCGGCTGCAGTCCTACTGTAAAAAGAATTAGAAGTATCTGGGAGAATAGCTGAGCCCACAAGCCTTGACCAAGCCTTTGATTTTGCAATTTTATAACCGCATGCACTCATTATTACATAACTAACATAAGATCAAATAAGACCTTGTTGCACCTTATTTTATCGTATCTTTGCACCTTTGATTATTTTCACATTGATCTATACAAAACTTAATTATCCATTTTTAGTAGTCGCGAAATATGTATGAGTTACATTTTTTCAATGTATTTAAAGGAAGAACACTTAATATTATATTTAAAATATTATTTATTATTATTATATTGAAACAGATGATGTTTTCCAACCATTCAATATGTTTTTCTCTTCAGATAAATATCACAAATTGTATATCATTTTCTTCAAAATAGTATTCATATAATTTAGTTCTATTTCTATTTTATTTTTATAATCAATAATGAAGAAACTATTCTTAATCATCTAAGTTTGACCAATTGTTAAGACCAGGGGCTCAAACAGCAACTGTTCAAAACATTTTTTTTTTGAAGGGTCAAAACCAAATATACTTAGGAGTCAATTGTGTGTGTTATAATAAATGCTTGCTGTAATTAGATGCATGAATGTTTTGAGATGTTATCAATTTCACATGTAACATTAATGTATGGGTAGATGTATGAATATGTTTATTTATTAATGTTGAAATGTTTATCTACTTATATATACCTACAGTATATAATGACCCTAATTCCAAAACCTTCTAACTACAGTTTCATATCAATATAATTAGGAGGTTTTGAAATTAGCGTCATAATATATGAAGATTACATGAGAAAAATAAAGTTCTCACATTTTCTTTCTTAAATGTTTAGGAGAGCAAATTTTAGCCATTTAAGCTTTTTTTTACTCCTGATTTGAATGTGTACCATCTTGTACACCCTCCAAAAATCTGTTACTAACCTTTGTTACTCATTTTTGACAAAAAAAAATTGAGTTACCACAGTTTTTCTCCTGTAGTCTACATATTAAGGTTTTTATGTAAAGCATATTTGAGACAGTGAACATGATTTATTTATCAGAGTTTGTTTAGTATGTGTATTTATTTACATAAAAAAATGAAACAAATTAACTCCTAAATCATTCAAATAAAAATATAGAACTAAAATTTAAAAAAATTATTACAATTATATATTCTTGTACTAATTCGTTTTTGTAAATCAGTTATCATAATAAATTATGAAAAAATTACAATTTCATATTTTATGTTTCATAATAAAATATGGTATAATTTTATGCTTGCTTATTATTAAAAAAACGTTTTAAATTAAAATGAATTGTCAACAGTGATGAAACGAAAGCATATAACATATTGACAACCCAAAACTGAACTATAGAACAATTTTTTTTGTTGGTAAATCGATTTGAAGTCCTGAGACTGATTTTTTTTTTTAATTATCAAAAGTAACAGATTTAAAAAAATCATGTTATCTTGTCTATTTGCTCTATCTATACATAGTAATAACAATTAAAAAAATTGTATCCATAATTTTGGAGCTTATCTATAATATTGGTGAATTAAATTGGGAAATAAAGAAAAATATATGCCTCGTGATAACTAATAGATTATGTATGTCACTGTTTCGCTAACAGTCGCTGGCTTATGAGGAACATGGCTCTCAGTACGAACTACGAGCAGACAATAATGTAAAAATACCTTCTTATTGCTGTTATTTTCTTTTTTTATTCTCTTATATTTTACTCCATTTGTTGATAAACATTAAACTTTAATTTGATGATAATTTTTTGTTGCATTTAGTTTTATCTTTTTTTTAATATGTATTTCACATGATAACTTTTGTATTTATTTTCTTCATTTTTATAGAATTAAATTAAACATTATATATTTAACTGTTCAAAACTTTTTATATTTGTAGCTAGCATTAATTATTGGGTATAATGTTTCACTATTAAGAATACATATTTACTTTATTTATTTACTTGAATCAACATTTCATTCCACTTACCAAAATTCAATTATTATACATTCTGTTTCTTTTCAATGATTATTCACTTCTCATTAATAACCTTGTCGGCTAACTTAGCATCCCTTATTGTGGGGCATATGTTGATACCGTTTAGCAATCTGTTAATGTTTAAATATTTTTATTGTAAATTACCTAGAATCAATTCAAAAGTTATTACAGTCTATCCAAATTATGTCAATAAGTTTTGGACAGTCTTAATGCTGTAGATATGTGCTTATTATTTCTTGGTTGAGATCTTGGCTTTTTCCCACCACATTCAATTGTCTTTAAGTGCATTAGAAAACACAAAGAATTTATATGTTAAAAATACATACATTTTCACTTTAATTCATATTTTGTGTTATTCCTAGATTGCTGTTATTCTTTGTTGCTAAGTTCATTGTGTTAATAACTATCTGATTATATCATTACTTTTATTTTATGTAGTTAAATTGTACCTTTAACAGTTAACCTGGATGCTTTAGTAATGAGCACCAAAAATTTTACATAATATATTTAAAAATATTTATTTTGTTGTCTTTAACATTCCTTAAATATGATAACAAGAATAAATAAAGGCATGATACCAATTCTATGAAAATGTCATTTTTGTTTTGTTTTTATGAAATTTAATTCTGTAAAATGAGGGTTTGACCTTTGTTTGAGGTGTAATCACCAACAGAAGATGTTTAACCGACTTCAATTTAAACTCAGAAACCAACTTAAACTAATTAAACAGATTAGTTTTCATTTCAGTTCTTTATTTTTATTTTTATTTAAATCATTCCACTGTTTGAAAAAGGATCAAAATAAAAACATTTCCTCATGGATATGGACAGATTGTAACATTTTTTCATTCAACTACTAATCAGCCATTTTCTTCAAAAGTTTGAAAAGCTAGTTCCAAAATTTCAATAAAGGTAAATTTGTTTTAATTTCAAGACTTATTTTAAAGATGTTATACTGCTATTTATCTATTTAGTACCTGCTTCAAGGATGTATGTTTCAATCACTAAGTACAAACATCTATCCAAACCCAAATCCATGAGATCATTCTTGACTCAATCTTCCCACCTACATATCAGTCTACCCCAGAGACATTTACCCGTCGGTTCATTGTTTATTTACATTTTTACATTTTAGAGATGCAGTCGTATTTGTTTTCTTATTAATAGTTTAATTTTTTCTCTCCCTTAGTTATTTGCTTAAAATAATTTTTAATTTTGATAGACTTTTTACTGTATAATTAAAAGTAACTATGACTTGATTGGACTTAATCTTATTTTATTACCTCAAGTTCAGGTCAACCTATTAGGATCAGAAAACTGAATATTTTACGAAATGTTATTCTATTTTCAAAAATATATGGCTTTGTTCCTTGTTATAAATTCTTACTTTTGGATTCCTAGGCATTGATGATTTTATGATATTCTTGGCTCCAATATTTTGAGCTCTTTTTCTTGCCTTTATCTATTCTA
The DNA here is from genome assembly GCF_000696795.3 of Halyomorpha halys. Taxonomy (NCBI): domain Eukaryota; kingdom Metazoa; phylum Arthropoda; class Insecta; order Hemiptera; family Pentatomidae; genus Halyomorpha; species Halyomorpha halys. Next base: position 1,328,898 of record NW_027115705.1, on the reverse strand, counting down.
CGATTTCTCTTCTTTTTCCAGCTATTTAATGCTCTTGTCATTTACATATTTAATATTCCTAATCTTTCCTTTTTTTTAATTTTATAAAAATTTTAATTAGATTTTATAACCAGCTAGAAAACTGATTACAAAAAACAATAGCGTAGACTAGTTATTGGTATTTATAGAAAAAGTTTAAAAAAAATTCAGAAGTAATTATCCACTTTCTCTAGTATATGTTAGTATTGCACAGATTTCACAATTGCATTTCATTGGTTTCTTAGTATCTGCATGTTATTAGTTATAACTTATACTTAAAATTAACTTAATGATTGATTGTTTTGTGAACAGAATCTCAATGATGATCTAAGAAAAGTGAAGCTGGTCCCGTCGGCTTCTGCTTTGGATAAAGTTTCGGGTAACCTGCTACAACCTCCTCTCTTGAACCACCATACTTCTGTAAGTACTACATAAGATTTCACTCTATCATATATTGCTTTTTATGTTATTACCAATAATCAGTGAGGGTAAGTGCACCAGTTATTGACATTTCAACCTTTGTTTTTAAGTATTAAGAATATAGTGCCGCATTCCATTTTATAATTGACACCAGTTGCAAGCTAAAAAACTTGGCTTACAATTGAAGCCTATTGTGAAATGGTTGTTGGTACCAAACTCTTAATATTTAAAAACAAAGGTCGATCTGTCAATAACTGATGCTCTTACCCGAAATTAAAAAAGTTTATTCCAACTGATTCTGAACAATTTTAGTTTTTTAATGTAGTATGACCAAAAGAGATGAAAAAATAATTCTATATAATTTTGTATTATTGTTGATGTAGATTGACATGAAAGAAGAAACGTACCTTTCCTCAACAGAAGATTTGGCAAGAAGATCAGCTAAAGAAAGTATTTTGAAAAGAATTCCCATTGGTGCAGAAGCTACTACTGTCCTAGTCGGTGCAGTCGACTTCCTCGAGCAGCCTACTATTGCCTTCGTTCGTTTAGCTGAAGGCATCCTTATTCCTAGTATTACAGAAGTAAGTGCAATTTCTTTATTCTTTTATTATTTATTTGCTGTTTTAAGAAGTCAAGAAGTCCACTGATTATTTTGTTTTTTAGGTTCCAATACCTGTGAGGTTTATGTTTATTCTTCTTGGTCCATGTGAAGCCGATCTTGATTACCATGAAATCGGGCGATCTATATCAACATTAATGTCTAATCCTGTAAGTGATATTTATAATTACTTGAAACTAATTTGTTGTAAGAAGTTTATATAGAGTTTTGGCTGTCTTGTTTACGTAATTAGTAAGTGTAAATATCTGTGTTATTAACATACTCGGTTATCAGTCATTCTATTATCTGATTTGTTCCCTTATCAGGCTTATAAAGGAACAAAGCTTTCTGGTTATGATACTCCGAATATTAAGTTTTTAATATTTTTTATAGTTATAGTGTTTTGTTTTGTAAATGTGAGGCAGATTAAATAAGATCTAATTTAAATCAAAAAGGTTTTGCTGTAATTCACGATCGTAAAGTATTGAATGAAAGAACTGTAATATAATGAAGACAAGAGAATGAAGCTGAATTAGTCAATAATGTTTTGAACTTGTCACAGATCATAGGCTAATTTTTTCATGTGGTTCTGAACGGTTTTTTTTTTTTTGTTTACAAGACGAAGCTTTAAAATAAATTGAATAATTTTAATTTAAAAAATTGGTTTAACCAGAAACAAGAACAATTCATTCTTTTCATCATCTACATCTATTGTTTGATTTGTAATGTATATATTTTTTAATTTTCTAATATGTTTATTATCTTTTATGATTTTTTAATATTCCAATATTATGTTATTTATTACCTTCTTATAGTATATTTGTTATCCATTTAATTATTTAATTTTTTTTTTATTATTATTATATGGTTGCCATCTCGCTTTATTCTTAGCCCTGATGAAGGCCTGAAATTTAGGCTAAAACGTTTGGAAACAAAAACGTGAAATAATTTCATGTTGTGTATATTTATACATATTAACAACTATTTATTTGCCGATGTTTCGTCCCATTTTGTTAAGCTTTATCAGGGCTATAAAAAAAAAACTAAAAATATTTTGAAATAGGATCATAAGATACAAAAAGGTAAATTAAGGTAGGGTTAAATTTTAACTAATCTATGGTAAACAATAAGCACATTATTTATTCTTTAAAACTTGAATGTTATATAACATAAATATTTAGTGATTTGTACTTTTCATAGGTTTTTTTAAAAATATTTATTCAAAACGCACATAAATCACCTTGTATAATTTTTTTTAAATATCACAAATCTACATAGCTCCCTGGATAAACAATTTTTTTGGAGTTTGTGTTAATATTTAAAAAACCTATGGAAAGTACAAATCATTAAATATTTATGTTATGTGAGTTGAATTTTTCCAGTGTTGAAGTGTAATGTTTAATAAGGATTGAATATTATACTACATTCAAGAATATGTAAGAGATAAAAGAATACACAAATACAGTTTCACTTTCAACACTAAAATTTTTTTTTGTTTCTAGGAATTCCACTGCATAGCTTACAAAGCAACAGTACGGAAGGAACTGCTGTCCGCCATAAATGAATTCCTTAATGCAAGTATCGTTCTCCCTCCAGGTGATTGGGAGAGGCAGGCTCTTCTGCCGTTCCATGAGCTGAAAGCTAAAACAGAGGCCATCAAGAGAAGACAAAGTAGGGCTCAAAGTGCAGTTGATCAAATATCACAGAAGGAAGGTATGCTACTATACATAGTTTCTTTAATCACTTTACATTTAAAAATGTTTTATTTTTACTATAAGCTTGAGAAGTAAATAATCACATGCAATAAATCATGTATGCGTTTTCTCATGTTAATACTTAACTACCAACTACCTAAAGAAATGCTAAGTACTGCTGGAAGCCATTATTTTATTTTTAGTATTGATATTTTCTATATAAAAATGTTTTCAATTATAATGTTGTACCTAAGCCTCTTTTTTCAAACTAATTAGGTTGATAACATGTTAATTAAGGTGATAATAGTTAATTAAACTGATGTATTATTCATTCAAATAATGCTCTAAATGGGAAATTAGGCAGAATATTTAGGAGATTTTTTTTTTATATTTTTGGTATTGTAAACGAATCTTGACTTTGCAAGCCTGATTTTTCAGTATAAAAAAAATTAATTATATAAGTATTGCATTTTAAGGTTTCATGAAGTAAGGTACTCTGGAAACTTTTACCAATATCTGATAAGTCCACATTTTTGAGTATTTAGGATAGGTAACCAGAAAATGGTTATGGCCTACCTTTTTGCCACCCCTCGGTTGATTTTATCCTTAAAACCTCTAAATTGTTTTATAGTATTGGAATTTTCATTAAATTCATTGATGTAATGATTCAATCTTATACAAGGTATTGGCCTTAATAAAATTTAAATGTATTCTTTGGAATTTGTATGTAATAAGTTGTGAAATTCATGAAGAGTATGTTATATTTCAGAATTGCTAAATGAATTTGCCGACCAAATGAATGACATCATCAAAAAAGTTGGAAAGTTTTGCAAAGTTACAAAGGTCATCAAAAGTATGAGAAGAATCGGCAAAGTAGTGGGGGGATCCAAGGATAAAAATCCTAAGAAATAAAATTAAAAAACAGTTGATATGCTTTATTTATTTTAATGGGGTGTATCGAAAAAAAATGACCGTTTTTTAACCAAATATTTGTAATATTATTTCTTTAATATAAAATACAATTAATACTCAAAGTATAGTCCATTGTTATCTGATGTCATTAGCCATCTGCTAGCCAATTGCTCGATCCCACGCTGATACCATTCTTTGGTATGGCTGTTAAAGAACACTTGGACTGCAATTTCAACTTCTGCAAAATTATCAAATTTCTTCCCTTGAAGGAAATGGGCCATGGATTGAAACAAGTAGTAATTCGATGGCACGAGACCTTGACTATGTGGTGGATGAAGCAGGAGTTTAAACCCATAAAGTTCTTTAAACTTTTCTTTGTTTCGACGGGAAGTGAGAGGACAGGCATTATCTTGTTGGAACAAAACTCCTTTTCGGTTGATCAAAGTATGATAACGCTCTGACAACTTCACATACAATCTTTCCATTTGTTCACACTAGAGTTCAGGAACAAATTCATGATGAATAACACCTTCAAAATTAAAAAAAAACACAAAGCATGGATTTTTTTTTTTCAAATTGCCCCCTTATAGCAACTGGAAAAGCGGTTTGACCATGTTCTAGCCATTGATCACAGCTATTAGGATTTCATCAGTACACCCTCTTTTCATTACATGTGACAATCTTCCGGTAAAATCTCATACTAGAAGGATTTTCAATAAATTTTCACAAATTTCTAACCTCTTAGCTGATTGCTGTGGAGTAAGTTCGTGAAGGACCAGTCTACTGTTCTTTTTCACCTTCCCCATGGAGAGTAGATGGCGGCTAACAGTATCATTTGACACACCACACTCTCTTTTAAGTTCACAAGTACTTGTGGACAGATTTGGCTTGACAGCTTCCTGCAGAATCTCTTCAATATCCATTAATGGTCGCCTGGAGCCCTTCTTCCTTTCTAAAGTCGTATCTCCACTGCTAAATATTTTAAAACAATGCTGCACAGTGCGCTGGTCAAGGACGCCATCCCCTTCATATTTAATAATTTTACGAGTTGCTTCAGCGGCTGTGAAATTTTTTTTTCCAGCAATGCCTTAAAATTATGAAAATTTCGTAGGACACTGTCATGTTTCTTCTTTGAAACAAATAACTAAACTGAGGCCTTTTTGAAGAAGTTGAATGGGATTAATCAAGATTAGAGAATGCTCTAAAGGGATTATTAAGCATTGGTAAGTATTAAATAGGATTAAAATATTTACAGTCCTTTGAAATCTTGGATTTGATAAAACGTTCATTTTTTTTATACACCTCATTAGTGTCTAGGCTAAGTAAAATGAACTATTTTCCTCATAATTGTCTAATATAACATTTATTGTTAGACTAAGTTTTCATTTCAACGTATACGTTATCAAATATAATTTTGTAATATAGCAGATTTTTGATTAATGAAGTTGCATTTGGAAAATATTTTAATTTAATTTTGTTTTTCATAATCTTAATCTAAATTTTCTATGGTCTCTGTTTCAATTTTTTGTTTAACAAAAAATTCAAATTTTTTATTTTAGTGAAATTTACTATTTAACTGCAAGTGGAGTTTGTTGAGGTTTTAACTATATTTTGGGGTTATTTTTTTCCAGTATTAGACAAAAATAATCATAACCTACAAATGCAAACAGTTTCAGTGTCTTTTATAAGTTCAACAGTTTCTTTTACCATCCATCCTGTCTGATACTGAGTTTATGGAGTTTATAGTACAATATGATAATAATACCAGTTTTCCAAAAAAGGTATTTAAAGTATCAAGAACTTCCTCTTGAATTAATGACCAAGAATTGAAGAGAAGATTCATATTCGAAAAAGATACAGTTGCAAATACTTTAATCACACTATTTCAGAATTAGTCTAGTAAAATCAGGATTTTTGTTGGATAAAATCCAGGTCAAGCTGTAAATTGTTTTAATCAATGTATTCTGCCTCTAATAAGGAATTGAGTCCCCCCCTCATTTCCGTGGTGAGATTTAAGTGATACACTTAAAAATGCATTAAAATTTTCTGACTTTTTAAACTAAAAATAACTCAAAAACCTAAACACTTAATTGAAAAAATGATTATTTTATACAATTAGAGCATCAGATTATGCATTGAAGGACTACCATAACATTAGAACTCGATCAAGGTGTATTTCAAAATGATGGTCAAATGATTCCCTGATTTTTAAATTTTTTTAATTTTTCCCATTTCGTAAACTTTACTCTTTACCCGCAGTCTTACGATCAATCTTATTACAAAAATAATAGTTGTAGATAATCTAACTAGCTTTCTAATGACTACCTTATTTTTGAAATTTGGTCCAGTGCACCTCTATACACCTCATTTTTCAAAATAAGGTTTTATGCTGAAAATATAATATTGCAGCAAGTTTAAGTAAACAATGAAAAAACTCTTTACGAAATCTATGTAATAAAGTAAATAGCAAAACTTTAGTAATGAAATTAATTGTTTATTTTTTTTTTAAATCATGAATTAATTTTGAGAAAACTATATCTCAGAAATCATTTGACACACCGATGTCCATTAGCACTCAAATTGAAGCTATTTAAATATACTATAAAGTATAGTATATTTAGGAGGAGGAGTAGTTTATCTATATTTGCCAAAATAAATTCATTTAATGTTTATTTCTTGATGTTTATGAAAAGGAACTCAGGAACTATTTACAGATGTCTATTACCACCAACATTCTAGCTAGTTGAATCCACCATAAAGCAGTTTATAATAAGTTTTTCTTACAGGTAAAGTTTTGATGTAGGTTTTCATTAACCAAATGCTTTGTCTGAACAACTAGAAATCAAATTTTGTGGATTTATTTTGGTAAATATCGTGAAAAGTCCTACTTGTACGAAGATAAACATTATAAACTACTTTATAATTTATACATTTAACTTGCTTTAATTTGATTGCTAATATACATCTGTACATCTAATAATTTATGAGTTATAGTTTTCCCAAAACAAATTTTATTTGACAGTCGTTTTAGCCATGATTGCTTTTTTTTTTTTTTTTTTTTGTTGGCTGTACATTCCTTGTAGATCTCCCAATAAAGCCTTCTCCAGGCCTGCCTACCTTGGGCTACTGCTTTCCAGTTTTCTGCGTGCAGCTCTTTCGCATCTTTAAAATTGCTGATTTATTTATGTCTACTTCATTTTACCATAAGTTAATTATCATTTCCAACCCACAAGTATATTAACCACCAGCCCATTGTTTACCTTGGCAAGAGGAAAGTATTTATTGTGGCTTTCAGTTGAGGTAACAAGGAAGGAAAATATTCGTTCTAAAGTTCAGACTAGTAATACTATCAAAGTCAAGAAAGTTTTTTTTGTTTGGCTCTACAGACCTTGTAGAACCTTGGCCACCCAGACTATCCTTCTCCAAGCCTGCCTGTCTTGGGTTTCTGTTTACCAATTTGCTGTATGCAGTTCTTTCACATCTTTGTTGATTCTGTCTACCTGACTGGTTTTTGGCCTCCCACGTGGTCTCTTCCCAACTATTGTGGCATTCATTGTTATGTAGGAGCATCCTGATGGATTGCTTCAAGCATTATATCCTACCCATCTTAACCTGCTTGCCTTTATATTATGAGATATTGACAGACCAGTCTCCGCAAGCAGTTCACTGTTAGTTCTTCTCTTCTATGTGTTAAGGGTCTGATCTCATATCGCTCCTGTAATTATGCGGAGGGCTTTCCATTCAAATCTCTTGATTCTGCTTTCTAGATTGCCCAGGTCTGGCAGCCGTATATGAGAGCTGGCTTTATCATAGCATTGTATGCCATTATATTTTACAATGGCTCAGAAAAATAGGAGTCAGGAAATGTTGGTCACTACAACAGATACGTTGTTACAAGTATTATCCAGTGTAGTTAAAATTGGGTTTCATTTTCTTATTATTGTGTCTAAATATGGTATGTACAAGAAATCATTCAGAAACTTCTGGGCTGAGGCTTTATTTTAGAGAAATTTTGATTCTATCATTTGCTTACTTTCATTGATAAATTATTGAAATGACTAAGGTAAAGTAAATTAATTTGAGTGTATTTAATTAATCAACAATCTGCTGTATGTTTTTACTTACTGTTTAAACTTGATTCTGAACAATATTCGATATACGTAATTATAATATTTATAGCAATTTGAAATTTATATATTTGATATAGTTTTACTCTAAATATATTATTATGTAGCTATTATTAATTGAATTACATTTGTTTTGAAAAATGCCAACAATCAAAATATTGACTGAAATTTTCTACTTGCATGTTCATTCTGAATGGTTTAGTCCAAGAGGAAAAAAAAAAAGTTATTTTACCCCAATTTTTTATTACTTTTATGAAACACATATAATTAAATGTCAAAATTGATGGCTCTGCCAACCATAGTTAGTGGGAACAAAAAATGGTGGCTGTTCTGAAGATGCAAATAAAACATTTTTGAGTAATTTTAAATTAAAAAAATTGTATATATGTATATATAGTTGACCCTAAAAATTGATGTATAGGAAGATGGTCAGGGTTCCGGTCAAAGGAGAAACAAAAATAGTTTACAACTATTTATTTTCCGACGTTTCTCCTTAACTGTTCTCCCGTTTGTTCTGAACAGCCCTGATGAAGCCCTACAAAGTGGGGCGAAACGTCGGAAAATAAATAGTTGTAAACTATTTTTGTTTCTTTTGTATCTTTTTAGCCCTGATGAAGCCCTACAAAGTGGGGCGAAACGTCGGAAAATAAATAGTTGTAAACTTTCTCCTTTGACCGCAACCCTGACGATCTTCCTATACAAAAAAAAAAGTATATTATTTAATTTCAGAAAGTGGTTCAGTTTTTATCTAGACTGTACAAGGGATACAGTAAATGCCATTAAAAATAAAATTTGACGTATTTATGATGCACATTGCCTGAAGTTTATTTAATTCAATATAAACCTCAACTTTTCATTTGGCGCTCCATATCCTTAAAACTGCAGCACTAAAAAATTCATAGCAGATTATCTAAAGTAGAATAAATTCTCTAAAATATGAGCCCTAATAAATATCTGTATGTCTAATAATTCCTGAGATATAGTATTTCATAAACCAAATGTTTTTTCAAAACATTGAGAAATCAACATTTTGTGTATATATTTTGGCATTTCAAGGAAACTACTACTCCTGCAAAAATAATAATCATAAACTACTTTATAGTACATTCAACTAGTTTTAATTTAAATTTTAACTGACATTTATAGTTACTGAACTATATATAGGGAGATGGTCAGGGTTGCGGTCAAAGGAGAAATAAAAATAGTTTACAACTATTTATTTTCCAACGTTTTATTTATTAACATAACATTTATTATTTATTTCCAACGTTTACTGAACTATAGTTTTCCATAAACCAAAAGTTTTGTCCAAACTACTAGAAATAAACATTTTGTGAATTTTATTTTGTCAAATACCATGCAAACAACTTCATAATACATGAACTAGCTTTATTTTGAGTGCTGATAGATATCTGTACATCTAATGATTCCTTAGAGATAGTTTTCCCTAAAACAAAGTCAGTAACTACTAATTCTTTGTTATTTTGTTGTGAATAACATGGATCTCTTGGACTATTAGATATTCTGAAAATCTAACATTCCTCACATATTTTTCAATACACTGTGCTCCATTATTTTATTTCGTTAAATATTATCTTCAAATTTAATTATCTTTAAATATTTATTCAACTATACTAAATATTATATTGGAATTCTAAGAAACATAAAACTGTTCTATTATGAAGTATTTAAGTCACTATTAATAGTTGTATTTAATTTAGCTATAAATACAACAATAAAAGCTATACAACTACGAAGCCATAAAACCTATCTCAATGATCACAATGCTATGTTCTTCCATCCAATCATCTTTCTTTCTAAGTAATTTGAATAATTTCTGATTACCTTTGGCCTAATATGCTATGCTTTATTTTCAAAAATCTCTAAAGTGTTGCTTAATCTTTAAGGGTTGCTCATCCCTTGAAAAGAAGAGTGATGATTATGCACATGATGGTAGGTAGTGAAAGAGTCTAATAAAAACTTCTTAGTTTTTCACTTCTTCACTCCCAGTTTTTTTTCTTTCTGATAGACCCATAATACTTAAGCTTCATGTTCAAAATCATTTTTGCTTTTATCCATTCCTCCATATTCACTAAAGTTGATTCCCTTAAAGAAAGTTTAATGTTCATTGAAATGGTTTCTTTAAATTTTCTATAATATGATAACAGCTTCAGTGTCATAATGGAAGTAGAGCAAGCAGTAAATTTTTTGAAATTGTCTAAACCTTTATCAGTAAAACTTTTAATATAGATATCACAAATAATAATTGTTATTTTTAGGTGGATATTGTTTCACAATTTTTTTATGAACTTAAATATACCATTAATTTTACTAAATAAATTTGCCACTTATATACTTTAGCGTATGGAATAAAAAATAAAGGCTTAGTGAAACACGAAGGTTCGATGCCGTTTCCTCCAATCTTTCTCTTCATTTATCTATACAGTGATACCCCACTAAACCCAAATCTACTACATCAGTCTTAACACAGTCTTATTAACCATGTTAAATTTCAAATCACTATGATTATCATTAATTAAATTTATCTTGAAAATGGTTTCTTTTGTATCAGGCTTACAATATTTATCATATTTATTGCATGTCGTTTACGAATATATATTAATTTGAAAAAAAAAATATGTTTGACTGTCCTTTAAGTGTAATTATTTGATCTCTTTTATGATTTAATCTCTAATTGCTAATGATCTATAATAAACCATTGACAGCTGTAACTTAAGTTATTATTTTGTATGATGTTATACATGTTAATGACATTTTATTATTTTATCAAGCGGCTAAGAAAAAAGGTATGTGTACCTGATTCTAATGGATCGGTTAAACATGCTTACCCTATACTTATATATTTCTTTTCTTTTTTTTATTAGTGTAGAGTATTTTTCTGCATGTATCAAATTTTATTATTATTGTTATCACAAGTATCAATACTTTTGAAAGAAACAAAGTTAAAAAAAAAAAAGTTTGCACAGTTATTATTATTTAGAAATATAGTTTTTTTTTTTTTTTCATTTTATGAAGAGCCTACACCTGAATTTTACGATTTTAATTAATAAAGCTTGTCCCTTATTGATTTATTAGAAAGTAGCTATGTACACCTTAAGGCATTTTCAAAATTTTATTTCCTATACGACAGCATTAATAGCTATAATATAGACACGGGATTTATTAAGACTGATAAGCTACCTGGTGTATTATCCATTTTAGTTTGGACTGAGATATCGTCAAATAAGTAAGAGAGTTGGGTTTGACTGAAATATAACTTTAATTAGGACTGTAAGAATGGGTTATTCTACAGGTAAATGATAATTTTTAACTGCAGTATGAAAGCCAAAGAGTTATTTAAGGTAGTTCTAGAAAATAACTTTTTGATTTGTGTATTTGGAGTTACTCCTTTAGTGCTTTATGGATTATTCAAGGCAAAATGATTGTTTTGTATTGTTCTATTTTTTTTATTTATTTTTTTTTCCATAAAATTAAAGTTAAATGATATTTTGTATTTATTATTATTATTTTGTTTAAAAATAAAAATCAATAAAAATTAGACTTTACAGTTCAAGATCTTGATCCATTTCATAAATTTATTTTTATTATTATTGTTAGAAATTAATTCTAGGATTTGCATCAAGTAAAGCTTAAAATTTTTTTCCTATCATAATAAATATTATTTAATCTCATGCCTAACTGGTCTTTATAAGTTTTTTTTTTTTTTTTTGTATTTTTAACTTAAAAATGTTTTGCCTTTGAATAATGTTTATGAACATCAATCAATATTCAAATATTTCTCTATAGCCAATGGGTAAAAGAATAAAAAAAATACTCTAGAAAACATAACTTATAAAAAAACTTTTACAGATCATTAATCTAAAATGTCAAATTGAATAGAAGCGTTAATATAGTTTTGTCTCCAAAGTTGAGCATATTATAAGTATTATGTAATCTTAAACATTATATATTTTTAATTTATATATCAATTTTGTATACTTCTATATTATCTTATTCATTTACAGTTGAACTCCTATAAACTCAACTTATAGTTGTTTTCATCATGTATCACTTACTTATATCAATAGTGAAAAAAATTTTCAGAGAACATTTAAGTTAAATTAATAGAGGTTCAACTGAACTAAACTTATTTTTATCTCAATATTTGTAAAATACCTTATCCTAAGAATTAGAGCTTTGATTTCTCTTTATTTGCTTAACAGATTCTGTGCAACACCTTATGCATATGTGCATGGGCATATTTTACACATAATAGAAAAATTAGATTTTTTTTTTATTATATAAATTTTACTTATTTATTTAAATTCATGAAATTTCCATGTATGAAATAAGTGAAAATGATGAAAATATCACATTTAAAATTTAACGTATCCTCTAATCTTTTTATTTTAATTAGTTATTAATCATGCTTAATCTAGTAATAAATAATATTATTTTAATTTTTTCCATTGAAAAAACCAACTCCAGTTTTAAAAAACTAGCGATAAGTTACTGTTTGTACCACTTTGAGAATTATGCCCTTAAAATTATTAGTTATATATCTTCAGTATTATATTTAAAATTTTATATAGTAATAAAGTTTTTTAAGAAAGTATATTATTATATTTTTTGTCCAATGTAGTGTACCATATTTGAATATTGGGAAAACCTAGAAATGTTTCAAAAAGGAATATTTTTAAAAAATTTGAATTATAGTTGTTTTTGAATAATTATAGTTTTATAAAATTATTTTCCATTTATTTATACTGAAAAATTTGATCTTTGTTTTTTAAATTTATACTATATAATATGTATTTTAAAATTATTTTACATACTATTTTTGGGGGGTTAGTTGGTTAATATCTCTTGTACCTATGAAAAAATCTTATACTAAAAATGGGTTATCTAATTTGTACCTGTCTAAGATTTAAATTAGAAATCGAGATTTAAACAGGCTACTGGAATGAATATGCATGAAGTATGTTTATTTCTAAATGAGAACTGTTTCAGAAGTTCAAGGTGATGACATTGTCTGAAGTTTTTATCAAAGAGATATAACATAATAATTCTGAAATGGGGTAATGACCCAGAGTGAAAGGAAAGAAATCGAAAAGTTGAGATTGAGACTTTGTAACTGTTAGTAACTAGTTTGCCATCAAATTATTGTTATTATATTTTAAAAAAATATTAGTAACAAATATAGTACAAGCTAATTTACTGTTTCAGAAATTAAACCTTGTAACTCATTTTATTTCTATGGTTTTATTCATTAAACAATAATTAATTTTTAGCTTAATGATAATGTTAGGAATTTTTAGCTATAACATTTGTTTGCAGCACTTCTAGGAGATGGTGGCGATGGTAAGGATAAGAAGGATGACCCCTTACAAAGAACAGGAAGGCCTTGGGGAGGCTTGATAAAAGATCTAAAGAGGCGATACCCACACTACTGGTCTGATCTTATTGAAGGTTTGAATGGGCAATGTGTAGCTGCGGCTATTTTCATGTATTTCGCTGCTTTATCAGGTGCTATCACGTTTGGAGGTTTGATGGGTGAGTAATTAACTGTTGATCTATGTTTTTTTTCTACTGGTTTTTACTTTCTTATAACCCTAAGTAAGGAAAGCAATTTAATCAGGTCAAATTTTTTATTTACAGTTTTAAACTTCCCTAAGAGTTTTAGAGTCCCCTCTCTAAGTCTAAAAAAAAAAAAAAACTAACCAATGAACTTGTCTGTATGTCTATGTCACAATTATCGCTACAATGGATGGACCCATTTTTTTTCCTTCTCTCTTGATCTAAAATGCCTGTTTACAATTCTGTATACAATAGCTGAAAAGCATGTTTATTACAGACTGTAGAGCTAAAAAAGTTTAAATGTACCTTAATTCTTCTTCTCAAGCTCTTCAACTTTTCATATAATATATAAAATAAATCCTCAAAAAAAAAAAAGTTATGAAGAAAACAAAATTTATTTGTGTATTACCCAAAAAGTATATATTCTTTTGCAAATATGTGGTAATTTAAAAGGTTATTGAATTTCCTTTAAAAAGAAATTATCAAAATAAGACCATTATTAGCAAAGATATAGTATACTGAACTTGGTACACCAGTTGTAAGTGGGTCAGATTTCTTTATAATGTTTTTTCAAAGATTTTCGTTTAAGTTTCAATGGAAAGTCATTCACTTATCAGTTTTTCAAATTGAAAAGTGTACGTCTCCTAAAATTCAAGATGTTTACCTGAAAGATGATTAAGTTATCTAATGAGCTAAACAAAATAAAATAGTAATTATAACTATACGTATATTTTAATTAGACTAATGTTAGCAAAGATGTAGTAGATAATTTTTGTATTGAACTCTGTACCCAAAGAGGGATAAGGAAAGTCATTTCTGTGGACACACCAGTTATTTTAAAAATGAATTGCATAAAGCAGCAGAAACACAATGCAGTGCTGAGCTGTAGTGGAAAACTAGGCAAGTACCTTCCTTTTAAATGGCTCACCATTAAAAAAGTCAGGCAAATGTTAATCTCTGTAAATGTCGGACATAACTTTGATAACGTGCTGAGTTGGGTGTTATTAAAGTAATTGAGCCTACTTCATCGAAATTGGAACTGTTTTCCATCTTTTTTTCTTCGATAAATTTATGCTATATACTGTTAATTTATGAATTGAGTATTAAGAGTAGCAATATTTTGAAATAATTAATTAAGATTTAAGCTAAGATCTGTTCTTATTCCTTAGACTTTTTTGTGTTGGGTAATGTAAATTAGTGCACTTTATTTAAAATAACAAAAAAAACTTGGCTTCAGTTTCTTAAAACTCTAGGTAAAAAAATTTAATTTTATTATCGACTTGTGTAATAATGTTTAATCTGCTTTTACCTCCTTGATGCTAAATTGGGTATCTCGGTATTACGAGAATATAATTGGGAATCACCAAGTTGGGTTCAGGAGAGAAAAGAGCATGCTAGGCTAGATCTTCATCCTGAAACATAAACTCGAAAAACAAAGGAAGTAGATCAGGTTGTGCATACCTTAATTTTTTATTTCAAAGCAGCTTATTATTCCATAGACAGAAACTGTCTTTGGAAGATCATGATTGAGCTGGGGATCTCTAGGAAGTTGGTAAGACTGACAGAAGTGTGTACGAATGATCCTAAATGCAGAGTCCTGATACAAGGAGAAGTACCTGAAGCCTTTGAAGTGAGAACAGGTCTGACACAGAGAGATGAACGCACTCCAAAGCTGTTCACTTAGTCCTACAAAAAGTGATTAGTAGAACATCACACGAAAATGGTGGGGTCCATGTCAGAATAAAACGTAAAATCCTAGCAAACACAAACAAAATTAGTCCTAGGAAGTAACCAAGATGACATAGAAAGACTTGTGAAGACTCTATTAAGTAAAGCAGAGAAATCAGCTTGCAAGTATATGACTAAGTATTCTCTCTGTCAAGAATAATGAAATCTCAAAAATCTGTAGTTCAGGATGTTATAATACCATAAGAAAGCCAGTTCTGATACACCTAAGGTACTCTAGAAAGCAGAATCGAAAGATTTGGAAGGAAAGTCGGAAAGTCTTCCGTACAATTACAGAAACGATTTGGATCAGAGCCTTAACATATGGAGGAGAAAAACTAACAGTGAACTGCTTGCAGAGATTGGTCTGTCAATATCTCATGATATAAAGGCAAGGAGGTTAAGATGGACAGGATATGTGTCTCGAAGCAATCCATCAGGATGCTTCTACACAGGAATGAATGCCACTATAGTTTGCAAGAGACCACATGGGAGGCCAAAAACCAGTCAGCTAGACAGAATCAACAAAGATGTGAAAGAACTGCATAAAGAAAACTGGTAAACAGAAACCCAAGACAGGCAGGCTTGGAGAAGGATAGTCTGGGTGGCCAAGGTTCTACAAGGTCTGTAGAGCCAAACAAAAAAAACTTTCTTGACTTTGATAGTATTACTAGTCTGAACTTTAGAACGAATATTTTCCTTCCTTGTTACCTCAACTGAAAGCCACAATAAAGACTTTCCTCTTGCCAAGGTAAACAATGGGCTGGTGGTTAATATACTTGTGGGTTGGAAATGATAATTAACTTATGGTAAAATGAAGTAGACATAAATAAATCAGCAATTTTAAACATACGTATATTAATAAAAAAAATAAATGAGACAAACATTATAAAACATATTATTTCTTTATATAAAAACAGAGGGGAAAAATAATTTACTCTTTGATGCCTTTAAAATACAAAAATAAATGATAGAAAATCTTACACATTTATGTGTATAAGACATGAGCTATGAGCACAGAATTATTTGTGTGTGTATTTATATATATATATATATATATATAAATTTTTTTACATCTAACCTCTGTTCAGCTGTCAACTAAGGGAGGAGATGTTGAGTTCAAAATTGTTATGAAAAAAATAGGGGCTCCTGAGGCTGGAACGAGAGTACATCTATATCGTGTCCTGGCAAAATGTACACTACTGAATGATAATGCTATTCATAATGCGGCTGACAACACAACTAACTGGGGAATCACAGAAACAGCAGCTCTATAAACAATGCTCCTTTGTATATAACAAGCGTTCTCAACAGTTTACCGTTGATCACTTTTCATAAATACATCATCACTTACACATGACTTTGTTATACATTTAAGACATTATTTGGATTTATATTACAAAAGAAAATTATTTACAAGTATTAGATTCATTAAATTTATTTTATAGAACTAATTAGATTTTAAAAAAATTATAAGTTTTTAATGTCACTTCAACAATGCTCTTGCCCTAAGAGCCATTTAATACAAACAAAAAGAGTGAAA
Source organism: Halyomorpha halys (assembly GCF_000696795.3). Lineage (NCBI taxonomy): Eukaryota > Metazoa > Arthropoda > Insecta > Hemiptera > Pentatomidae > Halyomorpha > Halyomorpha halys. The sequence goes on along the minus strand of NW_027115705.1, from coordinate 1,312,284 downwards.
GTAATTTATGCTCTTTCCTGTTTCTTTGTGGTAAATGCATACTTGCATCTACATTGGTACTTCTGATTTTTTTTTTTTTTTATTATTATAAAATGAGCTAACTATTTATTTTCATGGCTTTTGACAAAATTTCAATTTTTCATCTTTAAATTGAAATCATCAATAGCTAACCAAAGTCGAACTTTTTTAATTTTAGTCTACACTTGCCGCACAGAATTATCTTGATTTAACAGAATGTATGAGTGACTGAATTATTGCTATAATATAATATGAATATGATATGTATGATAATAAGAGTATTTTTTATTCTTTTTAGCCGATAAAACAAACAATCTTGTTGGAATATCTGAGACACTGGTAGCAACATCTTTTGCTGGAATATTTTTTGCTCTTCTATCCGGCCAACCTCTTGTTATTATCGGAGCCACTGGCCCTCTTCTTCTCTTTGATGAAAGCTTGTATACGGTAAAGATCCACAGTCCATAAATATTTCAATATTTTTTTTTTTCTTTTTTAAAAAATTTATCTGAAGGATTGCTATAATTACTATTATACTAGAGATAGCAATATGAATTTTATTGTAAAATTCTTTATGATCTTTAAAGTTCCATCTATTGTGCCTTTTTATTTTATTCCAGATAACGAATCATCTTATGCCACACCAATTTCTTTTGTTTATATTATTTTTTTATATTGTCTGGTGAGATAGATTATTAAGTGTGTTATAGCATTGTATTTGGGCAGCATTACTTCTTTATAATAAAGCATTTCTCTCTCAATATAAGGCTTCTGGGTACATGCATACATTTTAATAATTTTTCTCAATGAAAAAATTATCAAATAAATTCAACACAATTTAAAAAAAAAATCTCCTCTGACAAGAGGGGAGGTGCAGCTGGGTCCTGGGCTCTGGAGGAAGCATGGCCTGGTTGATCAGGTTTTATTTTTATGTAAATATAGAAAATTTTATCTTGCATAATATAATAATTATGTAATATACTTACATCATGTTTTATTACATAAATTATAATTATCAAGGTTAAATTTCAATGGCGAATTGACTTTTTTGATGGGGCTCTGAGGAAAGTTGTACTCCAGGAAACTTGTCCAAGGAAAATGTATTCCAGGGCAGGGCCTTTTGTTCCCTCCACAGTCCTGAAAAATATATGCAGAATGTGACAAAACTCTCTTAACACTGTTGAGAGAAAATGGTTGGAACGAAAGAATGGGGATAGCTAAGTTAGAAATGGATTAGTTGTTAACATATTGTAATTACCATGCAGTATGCATTTCTTTGGAAATTATTACCCACTGCTGGTATCTTCATTTTCAGGTTGTGTGACATCAATCTTTGCTTTGGACAAAATGTCTTTTTTTCTTCCTGTCTGGTTACATCTGACATGTGGCGTAGGGAGGGTTATCCTATAGTTAACAAATCTATTTTAACTAGTGTGAGAGGTTTGAGTTTTGAGTGAGGCCAGAGCATAGGCCGGTGCCTTAGCAGTCTCAAGGTTGCTAAGGTAACTCCTCAACTCCCTTGGCTACAGTGGCCACTAAAGGAGGAAATGTACATAAATAATTTCATCAAAAGTAAAGCTTAAGGGTGATACTCAATAATGGCATTTAAAGCCTCACTTGAATAAAATGGTTTCCAAGATTCTATACATTCATGGAGGTTATAATATGATCTTGGGAAACATTTCATTCTGATAGACCTGTGAATTACTTATATTGCAATGATTCATTACTGTTCTGTTGCCATGAGCCCTTCATTTCCCCATTTCTGAAGTACCAAACCTAACATTGGCCATCACATTTATTTGTTATCTTAATGAAAGTAAACATTAATATAAATTTAGAGATAATGCAACCAGTTTTTTTTTTTGTTTTTTTTTAATATCTGTATATTTTTTCTACTATAGTTTAGTTTTTCTACTATTTGTAGATTTTATTTACTCATTTATTTATTCATTAGATCATGCATTTGTCATAAAATCAAAAAATTAACTTTAATATTAATTCATTTCATTCATGTTCATTAGCCTAGAAATTTATTATATTACATTTTTCTTCTTCTAAGCTAGAACAGAGGTATTTTATTAACACCGAAGGCGGGGGATATGTATGTTCTAGTTTTGCGTTCAGAATGAGATAAATTACCTGACTATGAGGGTCTTCATCGGGATCTGGCTGTTGATCATCGCCTTAGTCATCAGCTTCTTTGAGGGGAGTGTCTTCGTAAAGCTCTTCACGAGGTTTACTGAAGAAATATTTGCCAGTCTCATCTCGTTGCTTTATATTGTCGAGAGTGTCACCAAAATGTTCCTGGTAAATTAATTTATCACTCAAATATCTAGTAGTTTTTTTTTTTTAAATAAATAAAACTTTATCTTTTACAAATTATATATGTATATTAAAAGATTTGAGACTATTCTAGACAAACCTTTGTTGTGCAGGTATTCCATCAGCATCCTCTGATGACTCTTGAGGAATATTGTGCCATAGCAAACGAAAGTCAATATTCAGTTCAGACTCAACCAGGAATTGAAAGGCTTCCTGAAAATGACACACTGACGAATTCAACACTTGCCCGAGAGCTGTATGTGATTCATTCATTATTATTTTTTTGTATTTAGGTATATTCCCAATGTAAATTGAGTTTTTCTGAACTCATCGTACTAATATGTAATAAAATTATATGCAAAAAAACAAATATCTACAAAAGACGCTCTATATGCTTAGAACAAATGTGATCAATGAAATTTCTATAACTACAGATAAACAACCTATTCTATCTATGGTGGGTGGTCAAGTTTTTATTTCGTTGGGCCACCGTGAAGTAAAAGTCAATCCTACCGGAATTTGAACCGGCACCGTTGCAGTCAAGAGGCAGTCAAGGGAAGATGCCTTATCTCCCTCGGCTACAAATGGCTCAGGTGTAATCATAAATCAAAGAAGTAGCATGACTTTGAAGCAATTGTATTAGATATATACGTAATATATAATGTTTAAATAAATAATTTAATTTTTATCCATTTTAGCCTCAACACATTTTATTTTCGGTACACATTTTATTATGGGTCTGGTCAAAACATATTTTCCACTCATCCAGAACTGATAATTAAGTCCACTACCAAAGTATGGTACAATTAGTTAGTTGTGATAACTGAAATCTCTTTGATAAGGCAAACAAAAAAAAACCTGGAAGTGCTGAAAAAAATTCTTTGGGAGATGGTAAACAATTTTATTCTTTAATGAAAATAATGAGAAAATAAACTAGGATACTACTCTGAACAATATTTTTGAATTATTTTTTATAAAACTAAATATAGTTAGAACTTTAGAACAAAAAAAAAAGTCATTAGTGCTTCTTTGTTGAAGATTAAAATAACAGCCACTTTCTTTTAAAACTTGAGAGACCTCTTTTTTTTCTGAAATTAATAAGAACTTGTACTTCTTTAATTATAACAAATTATTTCTACATTCAATTTTGTGGTTTGGGTTGAAAAAATGACACAAGAGAGCTTTTGCATTAGGATAACTATAAAGGCCCATTCTGTAACAATTTTTACATCAAGTGATTATCCTGGTCTTCATTTCAAAATGAAAACTAAAGTTTTCAGTCATCAAAATTGAATTTAGTTTTTCTCTGATTTTAATTTTTTAGCCAATGTCTGTTTTCCACTTGTGGCCTTGAATTCCTCTAGTTTTGTTTAGGGAGACGATAGCTATTCAAGGTGTCATGTTTGAATCTTTAATATTTATCAAATAATCATATATGAGTGGGTGAGAAGCAGAGGGATACAAATTATTAATTTAACTAATAGTTACTGATAATTTCATAATTTTATCAATGCTATAGTGTAAATTTGGTTCAGGCACAGGTAGATAGTAACAAAACTCCTATTCGCAAAATAATTACTTACACCCCTTGTCTTCCTACCTGCTCATATGTTCTTAAATTTAAAAAAAAAAAATCCTTCATTTACTGACTGAGTTAAACTGTTAGGAAGTGAGTAATAATAATAATAAATGCCTAACGAATCTGAAGGTTCGATGCCGATACCATCAAACTGCATACTTCCCTCTAGTGATGCATATGTTTTAACGCAATCCTCCCATCTACGTTTTGGTCTACCACTCGTACGTTTACCTGTCAGTTCAGTGTTTATTAACATTTTAGGGATCCACTCATTACTAATCCCTACAACCTTGCATGCCCATCTTAAATGCCGCAATGCTATAACTTGAATTATATTTACCGGGTGTAGGTCTCTTAATTCAGTGTTGTGTAATCTTCTAAATTCGCCTGTTAATTCATCCTTTTTCGGTCCGAATATTTTGCATATTGCTTTATTTTCAAAAAACTTAAGATGCTGTTCATCCCTTAGTGTAAGAGGCCACGTCTTACATCCATAAAGAACAGCGGGAAGGATAATAGTTTTGTAAATTCTAATTTTTAAATTTTTCGATTGAAGGCACGAGCTAAGCAGTTTCGAAATTGAAAAATAACAAGCATTTCCCACCTTCAACCTAGCTTTTATTTCCTCATCAATTTTGTTTTTTCTAGTTACTGTAGAACCTAAATACTTAAACCTATCTACCTGTTCAAATGTATTTCCTCCTATATGTATATCATCGAAATTGCTCGTGTTTCTACTGTTGACCATGACTTTGTTTTATCCGTATTTATTTCAAGACCTAGTTCCTTACTGGATTTTATTAGCGTGATTGTATTTAGTTCTATAGTTTCTTTGTCATCACCCAATAATACCAAATCATCTGCATACCTAAACACCGGTATTTTACCACCCAAAGTTAAACCCTTTTCGTTATTCATCACACTTTTAATGATGTATTCTAGTGCTAGATTAAATAAGATAGGTGATAAAGAATCCCCTTGTTTTAAACCTGACGACCTGGAATTTCTCAGAATAATGATTACCGATTCGTACCTTATTCATGCACATCCGTACGAGATTTACTAACTTCTTTTGTATTCCCTGTTCGATCAGAATATTATACAACTTCTGGCGGTCAATAGAATCGTAAGCCTTTTGGAAATCTACATAAAGCTGATGAACTACCCTGTTGTATTCCAATTTTTTCTGCAAGATTTACCTTAATAAAAAAATTTGATCAATAGTTGAACGATGTCGTCTAAAACCACATTGGTAGTCTCCGATAATTTCTTCAGCATATTCCGTGATTCGACTAGTTAACATTAACATAAATATTTTATAACATACAGGAAGGAATGGAATTCCTCGATAGTTATTAGAATTCGCCTTCGGGCCCTTTTTGTCAACAGGAATAAGTAGAGACTCCTTACATTCCTCAGGCATCTCCTCAATTTTCCAGATCTTTTTAACCTGGGCCCTGTTTCATAATAAAGTACAAACTAATACTATTAGTCTTGTCTATTTAACTTAATAAAATTACACTGACTTGTACAATAGTAACTTGTACTTTAGTACTTTTTAACTCCTGTAATGTCACTAATAGTCCTCCCTATTATGAAGAAAAATAAGTATTAGTGTGATTACCACGTTGTTTCTTTACTTGTATTTTGAACTAATACTATTAGCTTTCATTATGAAACAGGGCCCAGGAGGTTAAAAATCCTTAGGGAGTGGGTCTGTCGTAGTCTGGGATATTGTCTGTCGTTTTGTATTTTATTCTTAAAAAAGTATTATAATTAGTTGTATTTTTTTTTTAGCCGAAGCCTTGTAAATGAAACATCAGTTGTATTAATGGGCCCATCAACTAATACTTCAGTTCCAACTAATACTTCAGTCTCAACTAATACTACTAGACTTGTCGTAGCTCATCTTGCTCCAGCAAATGAACCCAATACTGCTCTTTTTTGTACTATATTGGCATTGGGAACGTTCTTCATCGCCTACTACTTAAGGCATTTTAGGAACAGCAAGTTTCTTGGAAGAAGTGTAAGTATTGTATTAGAAATGACAAGAGTTACATTGCTTATAATATTGATCACCTCCATAAAGGTTGTAATGGTGAAATGTTAATCTTTATATAGCAAAGCATGAAACTGGTTCTTGGTCACTAAGTTTCAATTTTTAATAATAATACATATAAGTAATTAAATAGAATGGAATAAGAGGAAAATCTTTAAATGACTTAATAAAAAAAAAAAAAATTGATCAATTCTACATTATCCGACTCATTATAATCTTCCCAAGAAAGTGTTGGTCCACTCTTTGGACATTTAAATATTGCTTCTTTAGTAATTATCATCTTGTGATCAGCCTTACAACTTGTGGCGCCCATTTCAATCACTAATGATGGATCATGATACTATGCACCAGAAGCAATTCATGCTATTGCACGTTGCTGTTTGAATTTTCCATCCAACTCCAATTTCCACCCAATCTTTCAGATCGAAGATATTTCTCATTAATTTATTTTCCAAAATAAAATAAATTAAATAATATAACTTATTAAAAATATCACTACTCAATAGTGGCACATTTAATAAAAACAAAAATTACTTCATTTTGTATTGTATATATTCCAAAAATACTGTAGACTAGGGTAATTTTTCTATTGGGGTTGTCCTTCAGACAATCCCTAAACTAGTGGGGCTGTTATAAAATAGCCAAATTCTATGGTATAACCTATGGAATACAGCTAACACAAAATAAAAAAATATATATATTTTTTTGTCAGATATACCATTATTAAACAAAGCAATGATACGTATGATTGGTTAAAAATATTATGTACTGAAATTTTACTGAGAAAAGAAATCCATTCATATTTTAAACGGTTTTGCTTCCAATTCATTTCAATTTTTTTTTTACTTCTAAGTTTTTTTCTTTAGGCTAGAAGAGCTCTTGGTGACTTTGGTGTGCCAATTGCTATCATCGTTATGGTGTTTCTCGATTACATCACACCAGGAACTTACACTGATAAACTGAAAGTCCCTGAAGGGCTGAGTCCCTCAAATCCTGAAGTCAGAGGATGGGTAATTCCTCCTTCGGTTGGGATTCCAATATGGGGAGCTTTCGCTGCTGTAGTACCTGCACTTCTGGTTTACATTCTTATTTTTATGGAAACCCATATTTCAGAGTAAGTAGTTTCTTCATTATATGGTTAATCATCTTATGTTCAAATTTTAATTTCTATGTTTATTATTATTGTTATCAAGCTTATTAACACCTAATATTTTGGAATAATAATGTTATGTAAAGTATTGTATATAAATAATTATTTTATTTATATTTGTTGTTTTTCTTTATGTTAATAGCGCTCATTTGCAGCAACAAACTCAGAAGTTCATTTCGATTTTGGAGTTATAAATACTGTGTTAAATTTTGTGATACCATAATTTTAAAAAAAGTGATGATTGGCCTTAAATAATGCACTATTGGTTAAAAGTTCAAATCATTGCTTTTGCTCTTCTAGTATCAAATCAAAAATCATTATTTTTAAGTTACACCAAATGAGCAATATTTTTTTCTTTTTTTTGTAATATACTAAAATGAATTAATTTTATATTATGAAGAAAATGATCGGGGTGAGGTCAAAAGGAAACAAAAAATAATTAACATTAACTACTTTTTGTTTAAACTATTACTATTATGTTAACTATTTTTTGTTTCTTTTTGACCCCACCTCCAACCTTCTTCATAATTTGAAAAATATGGTCAATCATTTATATATATAATTAATTTTATAGATTGATTATTGATAAGAAAGAAAGAAAACTGAAAAAAGGTTCTGGATTTCATGTGGATATAGTGCTGATATGCTTGTTGAATGTCGGGTGCGGCTTTATAGGAGCACCATGGATGTGCGCTGCTACTGTGAGGTCTGTCACACATGTTGCTGCTGTAACAGTCATGTCTCGTACCCATGCACCTGGTGAAAAGCCTCATATCATTGAAGTGAAGGGTTCGTGGAGCATTTATTCAAGATAATCTATAATATAATGTTATATTAAATAGTTGTGTATTTATAAAATGTTATAAAAAAATGATTACAGAACAAAGATTGAGCGCTTTGCTGGTAAGTACATTGATTGGCCTCTCTGTACTCATGTCACCCCTTCTGAGATTGGTACCAATGGCAGTTCTGTTTGGCGTATTTCTCTACATGGGTATCTCTTCCATTAATGGAATACAATTTTTTGAGAGGTGTCGCCTATTCTTTATGCCTGTCAAACACCACCCACGCGTAGCATATGTCAGAAGAGTAAGGACTATTCCTTTTTACCAAAATTAACAATATATTTTTTAAGAACATTTATTTAGTTTAATATATATGTATTTTTTCAGGTACAAACACTTAAGATGCATCTCTTCACCATGATTCAGCTGATGTGTTTAGTTATACTATGGGTTGTTAAATCTTCTCAAATTAGTCTTGCATTTCCTTTTTTCCTCATACTTATGGTCCCTTTAAGAGCCCAGATGCGGTATATATTTTCACCTATGGAGCTTAGAGCTGTAAATATATTTTTTTTTACTTATATATTTAAACTGCAAAATATGGCTTAATGAGTCTGAAAGGAAAAAAAAAATTTGATGTATAGATAAGTTTGTATATCCGGAATCTACTATCTGAAAGAAGCATAATAATAATAATAACATGTGAAACAAGAGATAAAGAATTCTTAGCATTTCATTAGTGAATAAGTTATGGAGCGGGAGTTGGTGTTGCCACAACTTTTCAGATCTCTGTTATTTTGTGATTGTTACGAAAGATGTAATATTTTTATTATTTATAAATGGATTTGGATATTATTAGACTCAATTATAAATAAATCTCAGAAAATAATTTATATTGCTCCATTCAAAATACCAGGACTTAGATTTATTTGGTTTTGACTGAGATATATGATATGAGATAGTGTATGAAGGACAATCAATAGAACAAGAAAAGAGATTAAAAAGATTAATAAACTGTTTTATAATATTCATTTTTGATATTCCTAGTTGTTCCCATATCTTGCATCACTTTTCCGACCAAAGCTGGCTCTATCCCAGTATCGGGAGTCATATTTATCTTTGTCATATTTATACATTGACCATATATCTTATAAATATGCAGGCATATTATACATATGCCCATATATTTATACAAACCCTAATAACCAAAAAACCTTCCTACATCATTGACCTCCTTACCTTACATTTATCCATTCACCTATTAAACACAAGATCCAAACCTACTGATCTCTATATCCCTACCTACAGAACTGCCTCCAATGAAAAATCTTTTGCTGTCTGAGCTACCTCATTTTGGAATTCCTTACCTATATCTATCCACTAAGCTTCCTCCTTAATCTCATTTAAACATCAACATAAACATATCCATCTCCTAGAATATCAAACGCCCATGAACTTATAGTGTAATTTAATGTTGCCAAACAAAAGCTTAATAACTCCGTTCATAATTGTTATTCTTAGAGGATCAAGTGTCCCAGAATAAAGATTGATTTTTTAATTTTAATTTTCATATAAGTTGTGTAATGCATGATATTTAGTTTTATCGGAAATAACACTTCAAGCTCACTAAGCCATCACTATGATTAAGTAATTTTATGTTGTAGTTATTTTCATCTAAAAACTTAAATGCAATGTTTGTTTTGAAAATTTTACCAACTACTCAAAATTATTGTTTAGTAAATTTGTTTTTTTACATTGATAATTTTTAACAATTTATATCAAGGTATGCAAATAAGCCCAAGGAACATATTTAGATTAAATCCATCCATGTTTTATTAATGGTATTACATAACATCAAGGTGACTGCCATTGTTGCCAAATATACTAGCCAACCAGTCGACCAACACTGGCTACCATTGTTGCCAAATATACTAGCCAACCAGTCAACCAACACTGGCTGCCTTTGTTGCCAAATATACTAGCCAACCAGTCGACCAACACTGGCTGCCATTGTTGCCAAATATACTAGCCAACCAACACTTCATTATTTTTGTCTATCACAGCCAAATGACTTTATTGACATCTCATTTGCTTGGTTTGACAAATAATATCCACTGCTTAAAATTTTTTTGTAAGAGATTTATTTTATTTTTACATTCACCTGTATGCATTTTTAGTAGGGTTTAATGAACAATATAAATATGTTGGAAAGTTCACAAATCATGATAGTCTATTTTAATGTTTAATTGTATTTCTTTGGTTATGAATAATAGTCAAATCCCAAGCCTTATGTAAAACACAAGTTGTGGATATTTTGGAATGTAAAGGTGATAATAGAGGCATATTTCTATTAAGCGTGCCAAGTAAGATTTACTCTGAGATCTTAGAAAAGAGAATAAGAAGAAGAATCAAAGGATTACTTGAAGAAGAACAATATGGCTTTTGGGAAAATCGTAGCACCTAGGACCTTATCTTTACCATGAGATAGGTTTTCGAATAAAGTACTGGAAAAGGAGAAGGAGATGTTGGTGTGTTTTATTGATCTTGCAAAAGCCTCCGAGTGAGTGAGAAAGCCTGATATCTTGGAGGCCTTGAGAGAAAAAGGGATCGATCATGGTCATGTACTGGTGGTTGAGAGTCTACAGAAGAACAAGAAATGTAGTAATATTTGCCAACTGCACTTCACAAGAAATAGAAACAATAATCGGAATCCGGCAAGGTTGTAACCTCAGTCCACTTTTGTTTATTCTGGTAATGGAGTCAGCTATTCAAAGGGCTTAAGAAAAAATCGTTATTTTCTCAGACACTGACAGGAATCTGCAGTACAATATTAATATATTAAAAGAAGAATTGTGGAAGATTAATATGGTTATTAACCCTGGAAAAACTAAAGTAATGAAGGTTGGGAAGAAACCTAGGAGAAATATGTGTGTCATCAGAATCAAAGAAAAAATCCTCGAACAAGTAGAAAACTTTGAATACCTGGGTGCGCACCTAAATGAAAATGGATATATCGATTCAAAGGTAGCTGAGTGAATCGCTGCTGCAAGTAGGATTTTGAAGCAGTTAAGAGAGGTTTTCTAAACAGGCGAGAGGTGGAAAAGAAAAGAAAATTGGCTGTTTTCAGATCGACGTTTCTTCCCATTTTGACATATTCTTTAGAATCATGGACGCTGACGAAGAAACATCAATCAAGAATACAAGCGTCAGAAATGAGATCAAGGGAAATGAAATTCAATCCGAAAGATTGAGGGGAAACAAGAAGAGGCGGAGTATGCAACACTACCATCAGGTCGAACCTCAATATTAAACCGGCCAACGATGTGATAGAAGAGAATCGACTGAGATGGCTGGGACATCTTCTGTGAATGGAACCAAAGAGGATAGCTAGCGGGGTCTACCGAGCTAAAGTAGAGGGCAAGAGAAGAAGAGGATGGCCTAGAAGGAGGTGAGAAGATGAGGTAAAAAGTGACTTCCAAGGAGAGGACTTCAATGGAATGACAAAGGTGCCTTGCAGAAGATCGGCAGAGCTAGATAGGGCTCTATAAACTTTCTCCTCACATTGCTTAATGTGGTTCAAGAGGATTGGTTATGATGATGATGATGATGATGATGATGATGGAATGTTAAGATATTCATTGAGAATCTAAATTTGGTTTAACATAATTATTATTATTACTTTGTTTTCTACACTATGTCCAACATTACTTCAATTTTAATTATTGCATATTATTCATGATCTTTCTTAATTGTTATCTTTTTATTGTACTATAATCTCCAAATATTGTTTATAGTTTTTCACAAAATTGTATCAACTAATTCTAATAACTATTAACTTATTAACTAATAACTATTAACTTATTAAAGTTATAAAGGCTGTTGTAATACAGTAATAATGATAAAAAATTGAGATGGCAGAGAATTGTATTATTGCAAGGCCTAGATTTCAAGCCAATCATCCTCAATCTCACTCACTATAATGTTATTTCATTAAAACAGTTGTGAAAACAAAGAAGTCAAAGTTCCTTTTATTAAAATTTTCATTTGAGTCTGCTAACAGTGTTTAATTGTATAATTATTGTTTTTAGTTGGACAGCGACGAACCAGATAATGTTGATGAAGAAGAACCAGACTTCTACCATGAGGCTCTCCTGCCGGGCTAAGCATCAGAATGGATTTTGCTCTACCTTATTGTATACTTAGTGCTCTTAGCCTACTAACTAACGTTCTATCATCCCATGCCCCCAAAAACTTGTTTTATATTAAAACTTTCTTATTTATATATTTATAAATGAGAGGTGGTGTTTAGAGAATGTGTTTCTATTTTGAAACGATTCTCCTCTGGTGCTAAGGCATGATACTAATCAGTGAAAATGTGTCTTTTCTTTCCTACTCATGTTTTTTATTTAGTTTCCAAGCCGTTAGTATTTTCTTTTATTATTATTTGTCAGCTGGTAAATTCTGATTGGTCCTAAGAAGTAAATACTGTTTTAATGTATTTATAATACTTTTGTTTGATAAATTATGTATATTTAGTATAAATATAGTTTATATGAATTTTTATTTTGTATATTTATTTAGGACCAATTAGGAAATTGTAGGTATTCATTTCTGATATTTTTGCAAATATCTCAATTATAATATCAGTATTATTTTCTTGTATTAACACATAGAGCTTATTTCTTTTTAAAAGTCTTTTTATTTTGAATTTCCTTATCTTGCAATTACGGAGATGACAGTGCCAGCACATAATGAAATTATATTAGTACAATTTATAAGAGAATGTTATATTTTACTAATTTAAACTATTGTTTAAAATTATTGTGCCAATTGGTTGGTTGATAACTTTATAAGTTTATCTTTGTTGATAGTAGTTCAAATGTAATCATATATTTAATGAGAGGTAGGAATAAAGCCTGTGATTTTTTCATTGTACTTAACTTTAATGTAAATCAATAATTTTTTATCTGTAGTATCCGACGCTCTCCTAAATTAATGGAATCTTGTATAAATTTTCATGTCCTAGATTTCATTACTAAGTATAATGTGTACTTATGTACCTTGAGAAGTTTTAAATAATAGATTACAGTATATTATATTTTTATTCATGTCTGTAGATAGTTAATAGAAATTAAATATTTATTTTTAAATTAAATCGAAAAGGAGGCTGGTTATAATTAGGGAAACTCTTAAAAAGGAAGTGTGATAAAAAGTGGAATCAAATGTTTTTCACTATACTAGTTACATAGTTTTAATCTTCTTAGAAATAAACTTGTTTGTCTATTTAATGTTGTTTTATTTCACGATACCTCAATGTTTTGTGTTTTAATGTATGCTTGTATCATGATTGTTGAAGAAAGCCAGCAAAATTCAAAAATGTATTTCAATTTTGCATTATCATAATCCCAAAGGTTTCTCATCTTTTTCGGTTTGCAGTTCCCTAAATAATCGGATTTTTTCTATGGCACCCCTTATACAATAGATTTTTTCTAAATTTTTGACTTTCTTGAAAAATTGGGAAACTTTCTTTTTCCAAAGTAATTAACCATTAACAGCAAAAAATTAAAAACAGATACTATTTTCATTCTATTTAGTGACTAAAGTATGGGTGGGGAAGCCTTGTGCACTAGCCGTTTTAAAAGGTGTGGATTGAAAAGAAAACAATGAAAGACTCAGAAGTTGCTGAATTTTTGGAATTTTGTCAGCATATACCACTGTTGGTCTGAAAATTTGAGAACTGGAAATTCCAAGAAAATTGCCGAATTTTTAATTGAATATTTCGGTGCGCCTTGGGAAGCGGCAGCGCAAACTTTGGGAATCACTGCACTAGGCAGTTGTAATTATAAATTAATTTCTTCTTTTTTTTTTAATTAATTTTTTGGTTGTGCTCATTTTTTTATCCAATCTAACAAAATATCAGTGCTTTGCTTTAACATTAGCACATCTGCCAAAAGTTTTGAATTGGACTTATTCCAAAGATAGTACCATAGACAGGGGTTACTTGCTGTAATTAAGTAAGTACCACAAAACGGTACAATCTATCCGTTAAATACAAAATAAAAATAAACTTTTTTGTCTGATGTGCCTCTATCAAAGCTAAGTAGCGTTGTATTGCTCAGAAAATTCAAGTCCTTTTGATATAATTAAGTATTACTTCAACAATATACAGACAGTCAAGCCAAAAAAAAAAAAAAATGAACACTGATTTTTTCTCATATATATGAATTATTTTTTTTTTAATTTGCAGTGAAAATGCCTTTCTTTACAAAGTCTACTATAAACACATCATTTCTTCAAATAATGTTCTATAAAAATTTATAAAGGATGGAAATGAAAATAACCTATTCATCATAAACAAGGCTTTACTATCTCAAGTGTTGCTACAATGTATCAGTTACTTCACCTTTCTCTATGAACCACATCACCTTTCGAATGAACTATTATCTTTGACCAGAATTGATAATGGACTTTTGTTTATGACAAAAAGGTGTGGTTAAAAAATCAAAGATGCAATATAATACAAAAACTTACCTACAGTTAAACTGAGTAAAGCAGTCTCAAGACAAATCTTTTCTTCCCTTTTGATTTAGAAGAGATTCAATGTATATTGTCCTAATAAAATTACTCATATTCAGCCTTTAAAATAGGAAACAATTAGTGCCTGTTTTTTGTTTTGTTTTTAGTAGGGGATAGGTCTAGTTTTTTAAAAGGTTTATTGTCAGATACTAAGATCTAGTAATTAGCAAATGTCTAATTTAAAACTTAAACTCTATAAAGGAGTAAAGATATAATATTATTTTCATATATCCTTATTGTGGAAAATCCTTACCATTTTAATATATTCCTATATTTATCTATGTTTTGGGGCTCTATCTTTAGGATATTATGTATTATCAGTGGTCACATAGTCCTAATTATACTAGTAAATTATATCTTGAAACAGGTTTTTATTTTTGGCTTTTTAATTATTATACAACAAATTCAAATGTAAGTTGTAAATATATTCTCGAATGAAGTTTATTATGGTTAATATATGAAAATTTTATATTATCTTTTCTGATTGAAGCAGATAGAAAGAAATAAACAAATTCATAACATTAATTTATGAATAAATTAATCAAATGCTAATATTAAACTAAAAAGTAAAATAAATTTCAAGCTATAAATAATGCAGATTAAAAACTGGACTAATGGCATACTGTATTTTTGTTTATGCACTCTTCTCTGAAATCTTTCCATTGCTGGATATTCATTACATCTGTATTTCTATTTCTGACCCTGTGGTAACGATAAAATGAGAATTTTTAGGGAATTTAATTTCATTCATCCTTTGCATTAACTCCTTAGTCTTCAAAGTGATGGATTCTACTTCTTGAAGTAGATTTGCATTATCTTTATCTTTAAATAATTGCCTGTGAGTAACCTCATCATCTAATTCAAAGAGATCTACTGATAAATTATCAGCTGTATCTGCAGGCTCATGTCCATTGTGTACTGCTTTATAAAATTCATCTAACTTCGATAATATGTATTTTGATCCTTTCACAATTATGTCTTGGCGTCCTTCTAAAGCACCTAATTCGTTGAGATGTTTCAATTGTTTGATTTGTTTCAATAGGTTTAAACAGCTTTGTAAACATTCTTGTTTCGATTCATAAGCTTGCGAAATATTTGTGTAAATGAATACAATTAACAGTGAAAAATAGTTTCTAACAAGTAACCTGTAAAAAAACATAATGAAATTGCTTAGTACCCTAATCTCACATAATTATGTTTTATTCATACACACATACTCATCAGTTTAGATTTTTCCTAATGTTTTGTGTAGTATAAATTTATAATAAATTAATTTAAATAAATACATATTTTCAAGTAAATAATGACTTTTAATAAAAATAAAAAAGGTGAAATTGAAGCAAACACTTGATTGAAATTTACTTAGAACTTATTTTAATTAAAAATTTCATTAATATAAACACATGATTTTTAACATCAAGAAAAGTATTTAAGATGTAAAATCGCAGAATAATATATACTTATCTTGATAATTTATTTTAACTTTATAGATTAAGAATAAAAATATTAAATTATTTAGAGTAATTCCTTCAAACATTTTGGGATAGATGAATTTTATGAATTGAAATTTCGTTTTAATACATAAAAAAATAAATTTGTTTGGTATATAAATAGATTGCTCCATGTTACTTAACTTTATTACATTCATATAAACGAATAAAAGGCATCTAAAAAAATACTAGAGAAGAATTTAATATAGTTAGAATAAGTAATGTTTATATGTTAGACTTATTATAAGTAATGTTAGACATGTTTATTTTACAAATACGAGAATAAATGGAATAACACCTGTTAAAAACAATATATCAAAAAATCGGCAATGGTTAAATTGTATAATTAATTAATCATCCATCAACTTCCAGACATAAAATGATGGAACACATACGACAGAGTTGTACTTAAGCATTTAATATTAAAATGATTCCTCCATACGTCATACTTTTACATTATTTCTGTATTTCATCAATCAAATTAATATTTTTTGTTTTCCAGTTTAATTAAAATTAATATTATACTAATACGGTATCGATTGTGTTGAAATATCGATGTAAATATTTTAATTGCTCCTTATCGATTCTCGAAATCAACATGTTTTCAAAATTATCTCTAAATAAATAAAACTAAAAAAAAAAATAAGATAAATGAAAAAAGAGACTAATAAAACTTATCCTGAGCACTCTAATCTACTGATATGATGTTCTAAATGGGGCAGTACTCTACTCAAATTTACTTTGAGATATATTCCATTTGATATTTATTACAACAATTAGTAGTATATTCAATTTAATAATTCAGTAATATGATTATAATACATTATTTTAACTTGGATTAGGTACTTTTTTGGCCATTTGATATTTACGATTGATTTATAATTAATTAAAATATTATTGCATTGTTGAAAATAAGTTAAATGTGATTTATTAAACAAAAATTAAAGTGAAAAAATGATGTTATATTGTTGTCAAAACTGAACACAGTGAGTGGCTGTGTTTCCCGTGCTTCTTTTTCCCTCTCTTTCAGCTCAACAGTGAAACGTGAGTATACTTCGCTTCATATTTTACTTTCAACATATTTTAATGGTATACTTGTGTATTTTCTTTCAATCACTTTACAGTTTTAATTTAATTGAGTATCAATCAGACTTTAAATCCGTTTATTCATTTCGACAAGTTAATAATAATCTAGATAAGATGATAGTTTACAATTATAATTGAATTTGTCGCCATTTTTCCTCTCAAGGAATAATTTATGAATACAACTAATTATTAATAAGAAATGGTTTGATTACTTCAAGAAGTTATTTTAAATTAAACTGAAAATATTTTCCTTGTTGGGGTCAGAGTCTGTTATGTATGTCACAACATGTCTCTATAACCTTCAATTTTTTGATACCTCTAATACATCGATGATTACATTAGCTCCTCATTATAAGTTTTCAATTAGAGCACTTATGAAGTGTGATGAAATAAAAAAATGATAATTGTTACTTGCATCATAAACATACATTTTAATATGTTTTTAACAGTAGTTTATTTAGAATCAGTCAGTTGAAATTAGAATAAAAAATAATTTGTTTCTTAGTTCTTGTAATATCACTTAACTGTTAATAAATAATTATGATTCCGGTCCACTATTCATAGTTGTTTAGTCTTAATTATAACATTCAATGAATTTTCATGCACTTTATGGCATCCAAACTGATACTGAGCCCAGTCAAATCCCACAATCTGATATAAATATGTCAGATATTAAAAAAATGTTTAAGGTTGATGAAATGTCCAGGAAAATTTTAAACCTGATAATCCAGGGCCTGCAGTTGTAGACTAGTCATATTTATCATTATGATTTATAATTAGTGCAGTTGTTTTAGTTCAAATGTTGCTATTGAATACCGTACTTCCTTCCCTGTATTAGAGTTTGTGTTATAGCATTGGAAATATCGATGCTAATCAACCATATTCTATCATCTCGTAATTTAATGAAGGGAATATCAGATCTGTTAAATATTTATCCTCTTAAAGGCATCAAGGAACATTTTTGAAGTATTATATTTTACATGGGATCTGCGAAATTCTTATAGCTCTTCCACCAGCTTGCATAATACTTTAGTATACTTCCCCCTTTCAACCATAAACCATTTATCGATCCTTGTTAATGAGTTATTGAATGGGATGGATCATTGAGAAAGGTGCTGTGTTCTCATCTTGACCAGGTTCCAATGAGGCTTTGACAGATAATTGTTTTTTCTGTTAAATCAGCCATGGATTGATCCTGGGGTACATCCAGTATCTTAAACAGTGGGTACGCTGAATTAAGATGAAAATTCTGACTATTAAACATGAATCCTGAACACACTGCCTCCTTATTTCAACCACCGGTCTAGAACCAGTACATAGTTACTAAATACTGAACACAAAGACCTATCATGGGTTGTAGAGGTTCAGGGTTTTTTTTTTTTTTTTTTTATTTTGTGTAGTAATAAGTTCATAGTATTGTGAGAATTGAATTTTCCTGAGATGAAGGAGAGGGATATGATATGGTTCTGAAAAGTACATATTCAATTTTTTTAAATTTAATTAATTGTTTTCTCATTGTAAATTTTAAGTATATATTTTGTAGCTACTATTTTGACAATGGGAAAGAGGAAATCTCCAACGAATGAAAGTGATAGTAAGAAGAAGTACAAGCGCCCTCCTAGTGCTTATTCCTTGTTTGTAAAATCAGCGTGGGAAAAGGAAGGGAAAAAAGACTCCTTTTCTACATTCACAAAAGGCTGTGGGGCTTTATGGGCAAAAATGACTGATGACGAAAAGAAAAAGTTTAAAGATGAAGCTTCTGTATTAAAAGAACAATGGGATGGAAACAAAGTGAGTTATTCAATATATTGAAGTATCAATTTTCAATTTTTTTTGCTAATGGATTCTTATTAACTCCAGTCGACCTATTTACGAATACTTAATACTATCACAAATTTTTGAATAAATTCCATCATAAGTCTGTTTTTATTACTTGTAGTAATAATAATTTGAATTTCTTAGGATCCTAAGAAGAAACGAACGCCTGGCCCATACATAATGTTTTGTTCAGATATGAGAGCAAAAATTAAGAAAGAAAACCCAGAATTCTCCATGACTCAGGTAAGTATTTAAATTCTAAACTTACTCCCAACTGTGTATCTAGAAGTAATTTCATATTTCAAGATAATTGCAATAAGCAACTCTTTTGAAAAATGATCTATTTCAGATTTCCAAAGAACTTGGTCGCCTTTGGAACGAACTCACAGATGAAGAAAAGGCTAAATATCAACAGAAAGCCACTGAGGAAAAAGAAAAAAATTATGATGAAGAGGAAGGAAAGTCAGAGATTGAAGAGAAGCTTAAGAAAAAGAAAGAGAAAAGTGGGGGCAAAGTTACAAAGGTTCCTGTTTCATCTTAAGGTTTGTTAAGTCTTTTTGCTTTCACTACTTATATATGGTGAAATATAAAGTCTTGGGAAGTGTGATTGTAGAGAATTTTTAAAGTGTACAGAGGAGCTTCTAAAAACACAATATGTTTATCCAATAATATGATTAGATTTTACAACTTTGAAGATGAATAGTATAATTTAATTTCTAGTTTAATTAATCAGGTTTGCACTTTAAGTTTAATTAAATTATATTATTATCTATATAAATTACTTTTAATACAATTTTGTAACTTTTTTTACTTCCAATATAATTGCATGGCATATACACACTCTCTTACTGAGGAGAGCTTTTTTATAAAATACCTAACATAAATTGCTCTTTTGGCTGGAAGTGTCTCAAGAAAATTAGATAAATAGAAAAGAAAGGGATTCTTTATAGTTAATAAGTGGGGATGGGTAATGTTCATGTTATTGTTTGGTGGAATGCACTAATTGAATTCATAATAAGGTGAAGATAGTTGACTGTAGATTTATAAGAGAAGATGGTCGGGTGGGTGCAGTCAGCAGAAAAACCAAAGTAAATAATTCTTTTGTTTATTTGTGTTTTTCTGCATTCACTTCTCTTTTTTTAATTATTTTTATTATTTCATTTAAATTTCTTTTTTAATGGCTTTGTTTGGTATTAAAAAATCCAATTTATTTTCAATCTTCTTAGTAACTTAATTTTCTTTTATGGAAGACTGTTTTTTTACAGAAATAGGTAAGTGATATAATTTTGAAACAACTTAGAATTGGTGAGGTGATGTAAAAACAAGTTCTGCCTCTATTCTTAACTTAATGATATTCCATCTATCATATTAACTAAATATAAATTTTCAATAACTAAAAAATGTTAAAATATAAAATAATTAAAGGCATGAATAGAATGTTATTCATTTTCTCAAAATGAAGATTTCATGTGCTTATTTTTGATTTTAAGCTTAATCATTCATTGATGTTAACTAATAACCCGTATTTTTCTTCCCTCAATTTTTCCTGTGTAGGGATGCTTCAAACCATTTGTTCCGATTGCTTTGGGACAATTTGTCCCTGACAAGTTTCCTTATTTCTTCCAAAGTTTTTCCTCTATATCTCTCGCTATTAGTTCCATCTGTTTTATATAGGCTCTTGGTCACCCTCTTGTTTTCTTTCAACTGGTCTTACCTACATGAATTTTACAGGATTTCTATAATGGTCCATGCCAGTTATCTCTTCTTATGCTTACAGTTCCTCTTTAATCCTGTCATTCTGGTAACATTTTCTCCATGTTTTCCTCCACAACCCAAAGAAACTTCATTTAATTTAAGGGATGGCTATACAATCAAACCACGATTGTATAGCCATCCCTCATCTATACTTACATGCTTACACTTGCGAAAAAATTACAGTATTCACAGGCACCCAGTTGTCCAAATGTGAATGGGATTTTCCTTGCTAGGCAATTCAAAACTGATTCAAAGTATTTTTTCACAACAGGATATCAAATTTCATTACTAACAATGCACCTATGTAATTAAGTACAGTTCTTCCCTATAGGAGAATATAGGGAAAAATAAGGTTATCTCTGTAGCTTTTTTTTTTTTTTTTTCTTTGAATCATTTGTTTTTTAACCATCATATTTCTGAACCAACAGGTTCAGTTTAATTTGTAAAGAAGATACACACAACTAAATTTAAGTAACATAGTAAGAGAATAAGATAACATAAAATGAACGTAATCTATGATGTGGTTAAGATTGATGTAAAATATGTGAAAATTTACTTTAAAAATAATTTATTTTGTTCATTTTTATATAAATTTTCGTATATTTTACATTATTCTTAACCAAACCATAGATTACTTTTATTTCATGTTATCTTATGTATTCTCATACTTCATTACTTGTATTACATTTTTTAGCCTTGATGAAGCCCTGCTATGTGGAGCCAAACATTGGCTCACAATAAATAGTTTATTTTCTATTTCAGTTATTTTGACCACACCTGGACCATCTTCGTTTTAGTAGTTACGCATGTGGGTTTGGTTACAACATGTGATTTCGTCATAAACAATATAATCATTATAAATAAGCTAGTTTTACAGAATTATTTTAGTTTATATTGAACATAAGCAGACACTTAACGTTTTTTTTTTTTTGTTTGTTTTTAGAAGTTTTGAAGAAAGTTCTGTTATGCCTACTTTTGAGTAGTATATTGAAGTGGGCCCTTGTGATGTTGATTTTTTTTTGTATTAAACATGAAATTATTATGAGTTATACTCGAGTTTTCTTTTGAGATAATTCATGCATGTGAAGCAGCAGAGGTATTCAAAGATTGGAAGAAATGAACAAGTTCTCAAATATTCTTTTCAATCTGGTTTAAAAACAAGTTTCATCTTTAGAAAAATCTATTGCAGAGTGTGTTCATATTTTATTATTTTTATAATTAGAATGAGTATTAAAAAAAGTATGGGATGTTAACTGTTTATTTTGTAATTCATTTCACTTTGCTCAAACTAACCTAAAATGTTTAAATGTCAATATATAAGGCATGTACAAATTATTTTTGTAAACTATTTTTAACACTAAAATTAGTTTTTTTCTTCTAATATAGTCTCTAAAAAATATTGATGTTATTAATCTTTTTCCACTTGTATTTATATTTTTTCCTTCTGTAGTGGAACATTTTGGAGATGGGAAACTCAATACTACTACTTTTGTTTGGTATTTTCTTAAATATTTAATACTATAAATACTTAAATAAACAGTCAACTA
This sequence comes from Halyomorpha halys, assembly GCF_000696795.3. Classification (NCBI taxonomy): domain Eukaryota; kingdom Metazoa; phylum Arthropoda; class Insecta; order Hemiptera; family Pentatomidae; genus Halyomorpha; species Halyomorpha halys. The sequence continues at coordinate 1,290,096 of NW_027115705.1, read as the reverse complement.
ATTGTTAGATTAGTTATGTACATTGTACAGATAATTATGTTTTTAAAGTTTAAAAATGTGTTTTCATTTTATATAGTTTAATGAAATAAATATTCTTGTGGAACTTAATTTTATAAAATGAAATGTTGCATGAAAATATTTTTCATCACAATTTGTTGAATAAATAAAAATTGAACATTTTTTTCCTATTGTATCAATTAATTCCATAACCAGTTTCTTTTCAATATTTGTTTATTAAGTTGCCACATGTGAGTACTGATAATATGTATATATCATTTACATTAGACACACTTACTTTTTTTTACAAATGTATAAGATATGGTTACAGCAAACATTCCAGATAACACGTTCTGAAGACTAAAAAGGAGCTGGTTGAGGTGTCTTTGCTGACTAATGAAATGAATAAAATAACTAACGGGTACATGCTATTTTTTAAATCATTTTGTTACTTTTTCATATACGTACATCGACCAACCTACTCGCTATAATTGTCTGTTTGAAAAGTCAGATAAGTTAGGCTACCACAGGGAGGATTTCACGCTGTTTTACAATATCAGGAGATTTTTAAATATTGCTCGATTAAACTATCTCAAAGTCTCCTCTTCCTGTTATAAGCTAATATTTCAAAAGTCTTAGCTAGGCAGAGAAGGATAACTTGTGAATTTTTAAATGACTTTAAAAAAAAAGTTATTTTTGTAATAAGTATAATGCAAATAATCCTCAATTTACGCAGCTCACTAAATAATGGTATTAGCCTATTTAACCAATAAAGATATTACGATAAAGTTGATTTGTTTGGGTATTGGCATACAGTGATCAGCTGATAGTTGAGCAAAAGTAAAGAAAGAAACTTTTATTCTTAACCTATTGACATTCATTCAAAAATTTATAATGGACATCTAAAACAAATAGTTTTGCATAAACCTTTAGGAGTTTGATTTCATACTTATTGTGTGAAGGTAATACATTTTGAAAAATATTTATTAAAAAATGTAAATCTATGCTTCATAACATGATTTCTCTGATTGGCAGAACACCATCCACCATTTTTAAAAGGAAAAATCAAAGCTTTAAGAATAATTAAGTAGAGATATGAAAATTATCATTCATCTATATATTCATTATTTAAAATAATTTGAAGTGTATGGGCATCATTTAATAAAACAACTAATCACATTTAGAAATATGTTAACATTAATAGAACTTGAATAAGTTCCTGACTATATTTGTTTTGAGCTATATTCGGGACTTGGAGGATCTCAGGAGTGCCGCTAAATTTATTATGTCGTTCCCAGACTTGGGTATTTAAATGGGAAGATCGAAGAAGAAGAAGTTCCTGACTGATCATGGAAAAACCAATCATTTCTTATGATATTCAAGACCTTAGTCAAGCTTTGAGCTTCTCAAAGCCAGGAGACTTAAATCATCTGACTGATTTTTGAAGTCTGTTGCAGATGCGAATTTTTTTCATTATGTTAATTCTGTTATTTTTCTCAGAGTTTATATCTTTTGATTTTGTCTAAACTTATTTGTAACAAGTTTTAGTAAAAAGTGAATAGCTCATATTATTTTACTTTCATATCTGGATTATATATTCATATTGAAATAAATAAAATAAAATCAATTATAATTTCTTCCTCACATTAAATTTAGAGTTTCTTTTGCAGGCTATTCTGCCCAGGTCATTTAATTTATTGTAAGTTAAAAGCCTTTCTTTTTATATAGTGTTTTATATATAGTGTATTTATATATTCTTTTTTTAATTTAAAATCAAATATTTCATTTAGATTAATATCTGCATATATATAAAAGATATTAATCTAAATGAAATATTTACTTAATTTAAAATCAAATATTTAATTCTTATATAAGATTATCCACACAAATTCACAACTATATTTATATATGGTAGTGAATTTGTGTGGATAATCTTATATAAGAAGAATTAAATATTTATGATTTTAAATTTTTTAAAAAAATAGGCTTTTAACTTATAATAAATGAATGACCTGGGCAGAATAGGCTGCAAAAGAAACTCTAAATTAATGTGAGGAAGAAATTATAATTGAGGATGGCTAGAATGACCGAAACGTTGGACTGGTGAAAAATAAAAAGTGTTGAGACAAAAAAGGATACAAATTTTTGATTTATTTAATTAAAATTCATACTACTACAAGTATGGTTACACTTCTAACCAGAGTAGGCATTTTGTCCAACACATTTATTAAGTGTGGATATTTTTGTAGATGACAGGCGATCATGAGTGCTTTCAATAGTGGATACTAGAAACACTACAGTGTATCATTCTCTGTTAACTTGGTTATGTGTTGTGGTTTTTGTGAATTCTGTTCATTTTCTTTTTAAGTTATCATTTGTTGTCTCAGAAGTCATTTTTATCAATCAAATGATAAAAATTTGGAAATTGCCAAATACAGAAGCATGTAAGTGTTACCAAAAAGTGCAAAACTGCATTCAAGTATTCCCTAATTTAGGCCCATATCTTAATCTTAAAACAAAAGAGAAAGAAGACATAGATGTTAATTTGATTTTACCCTTAGATTAGTAAAGTTTTATATATTTGTTTGTATCTCAGATGTTTTCCTCCCCTGCTCTGTACAAAAGAAGAGAAATTATTTTAAGTTAATAGAACACATTAGAGATGTCACAGACTTAAGCTATTTGGAAAAATATAAATATGTTGATAAGACAATTTCATCTAGGATGGGAGTACTAGATGCCTGTTTGTTTATAGGAAATAAACAATTATATTCTGTAGAACATTTGAAATCAAATTTTAAAAAATTAACAGAAAAAAAAAATTCACAAAATTCCATCCCACTTACCAGCAGTTATGAGGTGCTTAGAACCTAAGAATCATCTCTAAGACTGAAGCTCAGACTATCACAAGACATTCTGTAATGAACTCTTTATTTATTTATTTTCTTTTTTCTCAAATATTTTTCATTATATAAGTTAGTTATTTATTTCTATAAATATTAGGTTTTTTCTAAATAAGTAATTTCAAAATTATTTAGTTCACGCTTTCTGTCAAGAAACTTACTTTTACAGAAATTTTACGGATGCGAAACCTCTTACACAAAGGGAAGAACAGCGCCTTAAGGTTTTTGAAAATAAATTATTACATAGAATATTCAGACCGAATAAGGATGAGAACTGGAGAATTTAGAAGGCTACACAACTCAGAACTAAGGGGATTGTACCCAGTAAACATAATTTAGGTTATAGAATTGCGGTGAATAATAATGGGTGGGTAAGGTTGTATGGCTTAGTAAGGAACAGATCCCTAAAATTTTAATAAACACTGAAGTTATGACTAAATGTTCAAGGCGTAGGTGGGAGAATTGTGGCAAGACTGATCTGGCAGATTTGGGTTTGAATATATTAATAACCTTCAGGTTATTAATTCCTTTCATTATTCAATTACATATTCATTATTATTATTGTTATCTCTTAGAGATATACATTTTTTAATAATAAAGGATTAGTGAACCCAAAGGTTCAATGCCGATACTATCAATCGTTCTCTACAAACATCCATTCAGTGATGTCCTTCCAAATTGAAATCTACTAAATCAGTCTTGATGCAATCCTCCCACCCATGTTTTGGTCTATCCCTCAGACATTTACCCATAAGTTAAGTGTTTATTAACATTTTAGGGATCCGTTCACTACTAAATCCCACAACCTCACATGCCTATCTTATTCTTATTCTTCTTTATGCCTACTTTTTATAATTTATTGTATTATCATTTTTCAAGAAACTACTACCTCTAATGTAATGAGTACAACTTATATAATAACAAATTACAACTTACATAACGCATAACATATAAAATGAGTACAGCTTGAGCTAAAGAGTTGGTTGAATGAACTCTGGTTACTCTATTCTTCGCTAGAGTTAGTCTAATCAACTCTTAACCATGTTAATGGTTGATGTAATCTGATGAACACTATAAGTTTTATATAATGTGATGATGCGCTCACACTTCTGTATGGTACTCTTTCTACAGCTAACATTTAAATTTGTCTTCCTTATTTGTACAAAAGGTATTCTGTGAGGTATTTTTTGAACATATTTTTATTTTTCAATCATATGGTAAGTCATTATAAACCATTTTATTCCTATGTAATTGTAATTTATTTTCAATAGAACAGTATTTTTATTAATATTTTGGAGATTAAATTTATCACTTTAATGAGTATTTATTGAGGTTTGACATTTTTTGAATTTATTCTATTTTAATGTTTTTATGATACTTATGTTTATAAATTAAAATTGAAACTTTTTAGTACCTTAAAAATTGATTTAGATGATCCTTGTTTCCTTTTTAATAGATTAAATTGTAATCTAAGTCTGAGTTTTGGAAGCACTAAAATTTTTTGTTTTCTGGAGTATCATCATTCAATTTCAAACTAAAATAATTATTAATGACTTATAGGTTATAGGCTAAAACATATAAGTTAATCATTAATAATCAAATAAACAAAAGTACTGATTGAATAAGCATCAAAAACTTTTTATGTGGGGTGAACTAAGTTTTAATGAATATTAAATATAATTTTTTAAAATTACCTGGTTATTTAGAAACATCAACCTTACATGAAATAAATTTGTTCTTTTTTCAAGGAAAGAAGAGTAGATATGAAAATATATTTTTTTTACAAATAACATTTAATTTAGATGATTTTAACTATGGTGTTTCTTTGCATCTTCTTCGCAATTTTAGTTAATTTGCAATTGGGAAAACAACAGTTTATTTACTAAATCAATTTGAAGATATTTATAAACTAATTTAAAAAATAAATAAATATACAACACTGTTAAGTTCTTTGGGATAAAGCTAGTGTTGCTAAATGCTATCAGCCAGTTCAAAGTTCAAACTATGCTAAATTCAGTCTGTCAGGAAATATTGTTTAATACACCCAGTTAAGTTCTATGGCTAGTCCTATTATCCAACAATTGAAAAAATCTTTGAGCCCTAGATCACCAATTATGAGGTTCAAGTCTCCTTTTAAGGTCAAGCAGGGGGAATGCAAACTATCAGTCCCTACGTCAGATTCTGAGTACATCAACCTTAAAGTTCATTTTCAAGGTGTTTCTCCTTGTAGGAGACAATTGTTTAAGGATGGCGCTTCATTCAATAATTCAAAAGTTCCGAAAATGTGCAATCCTTTATCGTTTGAACCGGGTATTAAAGATATTCTTGACAATGGCATTGATGAGAAAGAGTATTATGTTCTTGGAAAGGGAACGTTCGGAACTGTGATTCTAAGCTGTTTAAGGGGTATTAACTTTTCAATACATTTTTATTTATATTTTGAAGTTTGAAGAACTATAAACAAAAGTACAAAACATTTATAATTTAATTGGATTCATATTAAGTTATAAATGTATTTGTATTTTTAATTTGATTCATATCAAATTAAATAATTATTATTTATTTAATTAAAATGTTATAATTTTCTAGAGTAAAGGAGCAAATAAGCATCTAAGTTTCCTTAAGAGTAAATATTATCTATGTCTTAGATTTATGTAGTAAATTTCAATCAAATTAAAGTTGAGTTAGACAAGCCTGTTTCATATCCATGATAAGAAAATAACACCTGACATTTATGTGAGATAAAAAAGGATAAATCACTTTTTTAAAAAAATGAATTTATCTAAATAACATGAAATGCAACCACTGTTGTGCATGGTGCACGATGGGAGAACCGAGACTACTATCCCACACATCTATTTTTATTCATATATAAATTAATTTGAGAGTGGCCCAGCAAAATTTCGGAGTTAAAATTTAAGTTATTCAGTACTCACAAGGTCAATTGGTTCTTCGAACTGGACCGGACTATTTTCTTGGAAACTTGGTATTTCAAATTCTCAATCTAATACAAAATAGCTTCTACATATTTATTTCATTTCTCTATTCGAACTATTCAGAAAGGAGGAATCCAAATTGTGTTCTTCAGAAGAATTGTACAGAACCCTACTTGCATTGATTAGTAAAACTAGATTATATCAGTTAGTATACCTTGAAAATTGACAATTTATTTACAAACTGTTTTAAAAAACAGACCAGAAGTGAAAATTTTAAATAATTTAACTATTCAAAACATGATAAATTCAATATGTTAAAAAAACTTAGAGTGACTGTTAACCTCAGAATATTTCAAAACCAGTCAAATGTTTATTAATGAAGGGTATTCAAAACTTTTAGAGTGATAATAGATTGTATATTTCTCAATACATATAATAAGGGACCTATTATAGGATGATAGATATGGCAAAATAAAGTAACATTTTTTTCCTCTATATAACAGTATATATCTCTTTATAACTAGAGATCGTACACAATATTGAATTTCATATTTCTTTCAATTGGAAGGTTAATCTTTTTATTCCATGAAAGTTTTTATTGTGAACAAATCCTTCCTACAACTTCTCCAATACACAGATAATGTTCCTTCATCAACATTTCAGGGCTCTTCATCCATCTTCAGGATGATCCATCCGGAAAAGAGATGGAGAGAGAGTTAGGGACAGTTCAGTCAGATGGTGATGGTGATATAGAGTAGTGTACATTAAAAAACAACTAATTTATGACAAAGGTTTAATTTGAATATATAGGACTATGTAGCTACTATTAAGGTAAAACTGAAAATAGCTATTATGTATTTTATATATATAAAAAAAAATTTATATCAATTATATATATAAAAAAAAAGCAAAATGTGATGTATATTTTATAGAATGGTGGAATTCCAGAAGGATTGTCGTGAAGATGGGGAAAGAGGCCAAAAACATCGATGAAGGATCATTATGTGTGTAGTGGGGAAGTTGTAAGGATTTTTTCAGAATAATAAACTTTATTTTTATTAATATATAATAAAAAAAATATTTGATTCATTTTATCCTGTGATATAACAACTACCATAATTATTTATAAAAATACCCAAATTAAAATTAATTTTTAGGAGAAAAAGCAGCTGTTAAAGTCGTTAAAATGACTATTGACCAATCTACAATTAACAGAGAACGTAATGCTTTAATTTTATCTCATAAAAATGTTATTGATGTAAGACAAGTTATTTTTAACCCAAGTAAGAAGTATGGAATAGTTGTAATGGAGGCTTGGTCACCCTTGACATTGCAGGCAGTGAATGAAGAGGCGATTCAAATAAGCACTGAAGATAGTATAAGGTATAATTCTTTTGTCTAGGGTTCACTATTCCAAACAACAGAAAGTAGGTGTTATAATTTTTATAATCAACTATCATCAAATAGATCATATCAGTTTTATAAAATACAGATAGGGAGTCCCATCAAGGACAGTTTTAATCATCCTCTCTCTATTTTAGAATCTGAATTTTTTTAAACATAGCTCATCTACAGCCCAATGAGTACCTCCTTTATTAATTTCGGCTTTATAGGCATTTTTTTTAAAATACAGTGATCAATTAGTCAATAAATGAGTGGTATCTGGTTTTAAATAAGTCAAAACAAAGATGAAACGCATTTCCATCTTTGCTAATGATAGATATAGATGATGTTTGTTTTATTTGAGTGAATCATCAAGAATTATCTTTTAAAATGAGTGCCTATAATATTCCAGGTATACTTCTCGAGTTATTTAAAATAATTATTTTTTAGTTAGCTCTCAGAAAATATTTTTTTAAACCCAGCCGAACTCCATATCTAAAGTATAAGAGGGATTATCATTAATAATTTCAACTTCATAGGCTTTGCCATTTTTGAGATATAGTGATCAATAAGTCAGTGATTGAGTGGTTATAGTACCAATACATAAGCCCCAGTTTTATAATATAGAGATAAAATGGGTTAAAATTATATTTGTAGTGTCTTTGCTAATATTCATAAGATCCATATTATGTTAGATTTGTTTTGTATAAAAATATATTATTTTTTAAATAGAGGCTATAATCTTCCAGAAGAGATATCGTTTTTGATTTATTCATAAAACTATTTTTTTTAAACCACTTAAGAGTCTGATTATTTGAAACCTGGCCTTTATTGCACATCTTTTTATAGCATAAGGGGATCACCATTAATAGTTTCATCATAAGTAATGTCATTTTTGAGATTGAGTGCATTAAGATGAAGTATGTAGAGGAAAATTAACCAATTAAGAAACATTGAAAATTTTAATCTTAGAAAAAAAAAATATTCTGCAAACTTTTTTTCAACATTTTAGAATCATGATTGGCATTAGCAAAGCTTTGGAGTATTGCCACGAAGTTGATATAGTACACTTGGATGTTAAGCCCAAAAATATATTACTCGATTTGAAAGCGATGCAAAGTAAACTCTGCGATTTCGGTAATTCATACAACATGAAAAATCCAATAGCTTTGAAAAATATACAAGTAAGATTCAAAAACTAATTATAAAAACTTCATAGAAATAAAATTATATCAATATTAATCAATTTTATTGTTTTAGGGAACAGTTGCTTACTTGGCACCAGAAGTATTTCAAGGTAAAAAAGTAACTGATAAATGTGATGTTTATTCATTCGGTATCACTTTATGGCAGATTTTACATAAAGAAAACCCCTATAATGGTTTGGAACAACATATAATCATTTATCAAGTAGGTTATAATCTTACAAATTATATTCTTATTTTTTCATAAATGTAATAGCATGAAATTTATATTTTGGGGCAAAAAAAAAAACTAAAACATGAATACAACAATTTTAATTAATCAAACAAAGCTCTCCAGCCTAAACATTTCTAAACGAATAACAAATTTTAATTCTCTCTATAAAAGTTGGGATTTTGAAGAAGACTGAAGGTTTTTTTTTAAAATAATGAGCATTATGAAAGTGAGATTAATCAAGAAATCAGTCTACTTCAATAAAAGAGATTATTGGTCAATTAAAACTACGCTGATTATTTTCAATAGCAATAACAGAACAATTTTTGTCTTATGAATGGGTTGATACTGATACAGGCTTATTATTGCTCTGCTCAGTTTTAAAGTCATTTTTATATCACTGTAATTAAAAAAAACTTGTTCTTTATTTTAAAACTGTTAAAAATAGTAATTTTATTAATTTAAATATCTTAAAATATAGTATTTAATATTTATTCACAGGAACTGGTTTACATAACTGGTTACTGTTTAGTACAAATGCTGTAACCACATATCACTTACTGCATATTTACTAAGCGAATAACAGTTACTGTGTTCTCACCTAGAAAATAATTCAAATCCTTTGGAATAAATATAAAATAAAACTGGACAGTGTTATTTAGAAGTGAATGTATGATATGCTAGTTTTTAAAAAATAGTGGTAATGGTTGGTTGTTTTTACTCAATGACACAATACATTGTGGTCATCAGTGCAAGGAAAATTTATAATACAAATAAAAGTGTAAAACTATTTGTATCTAGTAATTTTTTTTTTTAATTTAAAAAATAAATATTTCAGCTTAATGTTTTGATGATTTAAAATAAAAAGAAACATTGCTTCTCTTTCTAAACACGTCCTGTATTATAAGAAAAAAGTTGAATTGAATTATTTAAGTTTGACAAGAATGCAGCAACTTTAAGACATCTGATACACTGTATTTTAAATGTTTCACTACATATAATTGTAGAAAAGTTGGCAAGAAAAAATGCAGTCACTAGTCATTTTTTTATTAATATGTTAGAGACAAAGCATTTACTTAGAAAAAACTATTTTTAAAACTTTAAATTTATAGTGAGGGCAGATAAATGAACCTCTAAGAACATTAATATAAAACATTTTCAGGTCACCTACTGCATTATTCTTAATTAGGGTAAAATACATGCACTCACATTTGATTAGAGTATTTTTTTTCCTAAGCACCATACATTTGACAATTAATAAGTCACAATAAATAAATATATTCTGAGAGAAATGGACGATATTATTTCATAGATTTTAATGCGACACACTGAGGAAAAGTGAGAAATAAATAACTGATTCAATAATAATCATTAAAAAAAGTAATTCTGACAGTCTTGGAACTGGCTGACAGAAGTGAAACTTAAGGAAATGAAATAATGTATTAAAATCTCATTAATAATCATGCATTTCCTCTTATAGATAGCTCAAGGCATAAAATATTAGATAGCATCATAATAATAACAATAATAATAATAATTAGAATAGAAGAGCCATTTCATTGAGTCGATTCTAGCAGGAAAATATTTATATTGTAATAGGAAAAAATAGGATAAATGGAGCTCACTCAATTGGACCAGTGCTGCTGGAATTGTTAAGCTCATCTCATATTACAATACAAATATTTTCCTGCTAGAGTTGATTAATGTTGCCCCTCCCCCCACCATTTGCGTGAGACTGGTAGGACAATAATAAGCCTGTATAAGTATCAGCCCACTCATAAGACAAAAATTATTCTGTTATTGCTATTTCAATAATTGGCATAGTTCTGACTGAACAATCATCTCTTTTATTAAACTAGACCTATTTCTGGAATAAACTAACTTTCATAATCCTCATATTAAAAAACAAAACAAAAAACTTTCAACGATTTCTTCATCAAAATCCTAACATTTATAGAGAGAATTAAAATTTGTCATGTATTAGGAAAAGTGTAGGCTGAAGGGCTTAGTTTTTTTGAGGGCTGTTAGAACAGCCATTTCCTAAGTCAACGCAAGCAGGAAAATATGTATATTGCAATAGGAGAAAATAGGATAACAATAGCTCACTCAATTGGACTGGCACTCCTGGGATTGTTAAGCTCATAACCTCCTATTACAATAAAAAAAATTTCCGGTTAGAATTTACCATTGCTGCCCCCCATTATAAAATCAATTTATTCCCGCTTAATGTTTTTGTTTTTTTAACTGTAGAATGTCAGTAAAGAAGTTTCAATTCAAAAACGTCTCAAACCAATTTTACAAGGTTTAAAATGGTATAGCATCTTTTAGCCATCCTTCAGGGGCAAATGGTGAAGAGATAAGATTCTGAATTTTCTGAGCTCCAGTCTCTTAACTTTTAACTAGCTTTTGCAGACAACCTTATTGTATTCACATCCTATAAAGAAGAGAGATTACTTGTTCCAAATCACTTAAGTGCATTCATTTTTGTATTAAGAAAATTTAGCTTTAAAATATTACATAACTTTTGTCATTACTTGATTATGCATGGAAGTCATTATTTTTCCAATTTAATTTAATTGTATTGTGATAGCACATCACATCAGTCAGCACTGATTGTGGTTTATTTTTTCTTTCTCGGCTTATATCTGAATAAAATAGCTAAACATAGAGTATTTTTGAACTAATAAAAGTTTTAACCAGATCTTCTTATTATGATCAAATTTTCAATTGAATAATAAAACTAGATTCTACCATTTTGAATTATATTATTCTTTCACAGGTTGTGGCAAATAAGGAGCGGCCTAAAACACTATGTAAATGTGAAACTAAAGGATATGTAAAGCTTTATGAAAAGTGCTGGAACGAGGAACCAACACAACGACCTCCTATGTCTTCTGTTACAAACAATTTACAATTGATGATTTAAAAAAAACATTAAGCCAGAACTAAAAAGTTCTTTTTATTAAATCTGAAGAGATTTATAAAATAAATCTGTAATTTAAATGTGTATAACTATAAGTGAATCAATTTTATGATTTAATCAGGGATGTGAATAATATAAATTAAAGAACATGTTTTTTGAAAAAAATAAAATAAAAACTGTTTTATTTTACAACCTTAAGCATATATACATATTAAAGTTTTCTTTCCAATGAAAGTATGTTATTGGAAATTATGTTTCACCAGGCATATCACCACCAGGAACAAGCTAAAAAAACAAAGACAATTATCAACAAGTTACTCTAAATATAATGAAAATTTAATAGAAACAATAGGTAAGTTTTAAACTTAGCTTTCTGAACAAAAGTTAAGTTTAATATATGAATAAAATAAAGATTGAACTATGACATCTATCGATGAAATAGTATCTAATATCTATTAATGATAGATCAATAGGGTGCTTCTAAGGTGCACACTTGTTTTCTGAGTCAGACAGTTAGTAACAATAGTCTGACCGAGAAAACTAGCATGCACCAAGGATATATCCATAGAAACTGCATACATCATCTTACCTATGCCAGTCATAATAGTTGTTAAAATTTGAAAAAATTAATTAAAGTAGATATTCATTTAATATGTTTTAGTAACTTATCGACAAATTATTTTTCAAAATCACGAGGTTAAATTAATTTATACAAGTGGATAGTTAAATAAATTTAAAACCAACTGTTGTTTTGGGGATCAAAACATAGTCACTTATTTTAAAAAACAATAATGCCTAAAGGTCCTTAAGTTATTTTTATTGTCTTAAAAATGTCTTTGATGATAAGGTACTTAGCAGAATAATACGACCAAGAAAAAATACTCCAATGGAGAATTCAGGAGGCTACAGAACATGGAAAGGAGGGGTATGCAATTTGATGTAATTGTAGCAATTATATCACAACTGCTGAAATGGGTATGTTGAGTCGTACTCTGGAATGATTACATCCCTAAAAAAATAATTAGTGCTGTTGTGAATAGTAAATGCCCAAAGAGTAGACCCCAACCAGTAAGGAACATTGTGTTAAGGCTGATCTTTAATTCCTTCCTGGAGTGAGAAATTTAACTCCATTGACTTCAGGTCAGTTTTATAGTCTTATTGAATCTCTTAACTAGATTTGCGGCATCCAACGTCAACAATTTCTGGGTTTCATTAGTATCAGCTACCAAGAGGCCCAACCTGTCACTTGCTTCTATAAGAGAAACTGGGATCAGACCATTGCTGCAGATCACAATAAGCCTCAGATAAACGTTATCCAGCCTGTTAAGATCTTGTAACTCATACTGATTACTAACTCGATTCTTCAGAATTTTTTTGGTGCAGACTGAATCTTCTTGTTCATACTCACACAAAGTTATCTTTAGTTTCCTTGTTGCTTGCTGACTTTTGATCCCATTTTTTAGTGCTACAGAAATGCGTATTTGGGATTTGTCAACAAGATGCAATTTTATTTCTTTAGGAGCAGAATATTTTATCTAAAAAATGTACACGTAGCATTCCCATGACATGAAACTATATTTTGGTAAACATAACTTTTTCGAAATATAATTTAAGACAGTGTGATCAGCAAGTGGGACTTAGAAAAGACACCTGATTTGATATAAGCAAAATTTCATTTTGTTCAGCTTTAAGATTCATACACAAACAGTTGAGAGAAAGTAGGATAATGCTAAATGCAGGGACAAGAGACATCATTTGAAATCTTATTTATCAGTGTTCATAAGGCGACATCATCAGGTGAAAGAAATAGAGACTGTTTTGAATCTATATTAAATTCCATATCAGCCCATTTTCACCGAAATCTAATAAGACTACTTTACATCAATAAAAGGTTTTAAATTTTAAGGTGTTTTGATTTTACATACAGTTTTTGATTCTATAATTTGTTGTAAAAATTTTAGGTGTAGATTGGCGCAATAGCAAAATTTTTGTTATGGTGGCATTAATACGTAAGTAACCTTTTTCATATAGGGACCAATGTGGACAATACTATACTGTGAGATACCAATTGTTGTGTTTGATAACAAATGTTTCCACAGGAACAGACTTTAGGAAACCGACAGAAGCAAAACTGAAAGCCAGTTACCAGAGACTGTGCTTGGCCTTTTTGTCACAAAAGCAAAATTCTGAAAACACCAATATTTATTGATAGACCAGAAACCTATATCTATTCGAGCATAGGCAGTTGAAATGAAATTCAAAATTAATACTATGTTAATTGGCCCATGTTTGAAGGCTGATCTGAATTGATTCCTGTCCTTTTGATTAGGCTACAATATTTAGCAAATGCCAGAATAGCAGATGTAACTTTTAATAACTATTTGCTTCACAGGACATTACAGTTAAGGGTTAAATGGACTAGCATGTTTATTCAAAAATTGTTAAATATAAGAACTAATGATTAACCATTGTTATGTTGTTTCCATTTAGAAGAATTTGGTCCAATTTTGTTATACGCTTCCCTTCAGGTGTTGTTTCATATTCAGTTACATCCTCCAAAAGCATATTGACAAAATCATCAAATCCTAATAATGTTCCAACGATTTCTTTGTCATTTTTCATAATTATGTGTATTCTTGAACCAATACACTTGTCAACCAGTTCTGAAAATGAGAGTAATTAAATTAAATTGATTATTTTATTGAAACAAACCTCATAATACCAGGAAAAAAGAACTTAATCCATGGAAACTTACCCAGAGGTAAGATTGTTGATGGGTTCGTAATTACTGAGGCCGACATTCTATATTATTCTCTAAAAGTCAACAAATACAAATGGATTGTACAAAATGCACAAATTCACAGACCAATATAGTTCTAAATGATAAACTGTTGATAAACAAGAACCTGGCTGAAAAAAACCTCTCTTAACCGCGTCGATTTTGCAGTATTGATACTTTTGACATTCATGATATATTCTTTCAAATTATTGGAAAAAAATTTTAATTTGAAAAACTGAAAATAATTTTTAATTTTTTAAGATATACATAAACCTATTATATTTTTTTTTGTTGTGAAAATTGTAGCAGTACCTGTGCTTTGCAATACTGTTTATACTAATTAAATATTTTGTCATGTTAATGACTCACTATAAGTAGATGCATTTATAAAATAAATAAATTAAATGTTTTGTAACATAACAATTTAAAAAACCGTAAGTATAAAGAAATATATATATATTTTTTTTTTTTTTTTTTTAATTTAAGTCTGAATTAGTCTGTAAAGATAACGAAATTTAAAGCAAATATTTATTTATTTAATTTTTTTCTGAAAACCAAACAGCGTTTTATAACAATTTATTCTATTAAAACAAAAATGTCATGATAAATTTTAAATTGAAACTTGTGAAAAAACTCATCCGCCCTAATTAGATCAAATTCAATGTTTCCGCCATTTTTTTCGGTTGAAAAAGAAGCGTTCTAAAAGTTACTATTCATGGAGAAATCACTATTTATATTTAAAGAGTGTGGGGTAAGTATTTTATCAAATATCAAATTTACTCACACTTATTTTAAGATTTGTTATTTATGTCAATTTGTTTTAGGATTTAATTATTGAGAAAGAAATTTGTATCTGTCTGAAATTCAAGAAATCAGAGTGCAGATTTCAAAGTAAGTCTTATATTTAATTTCAGATATTAACATATTATTTAAGTCCAATAGTTCTTATCTTTTTTCATTTATTTATTGATCTAATTTACTAAACTTTCATTACATAATATTAATATTTTATGCAATGTACTTTTTAATCCAAAAATTTTATGGGTTCAAGTAATTAATAACATATCATTTATATAAATTCACATTAATAACATAGATTATATACTGATCTATATATATTTATACAAAGCTATGCACCGTTATTATACATAGATACGTGCAGTGGTCTGAAGGGTTAATGCCGAGGTGTAGATCAAAACAAAGGTAGGAGGATTGCATCAAGACTGATCTGGTGAATTTGGGTATGGACAGTTGTCATTGTGTAGATGTTTGTTGACAACAATCGAACCTTCGGGTTCGCTTTATTTGTTATATTCAGTGGTATCCAGAAAGGGAGGTACATGTTGCAAGTTTCCATTTGGGAGGCATTATAAACCAGGGAACAAGGAAAAACACACTAATGCTTTATAAACAAACAAAATAAATGGATATGAAGAGTAAATGGTTGGGGGTGCGGTCAGTAATGGTACGCAAATAAGTAAAACTTATTTGTTTGTACCGAAAATAAATGTATCGCTAAATCGCTCATACTTGAATGCATACTGGTATTTATGTATCATATTTCTTTCAATAACCATATAATATAATAATCTTATAATATAAAATGCATTTAATCTAAAAAAAAAGAAATTAACATTAATGAGTATATATGTATATATAGTTGACCGTAAAAATTGATATATAAGAAGATGGTCAGGGTTGCGGTCAAAAGTGAAACAAAAATAAATAATTGGAAAATTGGAAAATAAATAGTTGTAAACTATTTTTGTTTCACTTTTGACCGCAACCCTGACCATCTTCTTATATAACATTAATGAGGTTGGTTACATGCACGCACCTGGCTGGATTTAATGTTCAGACCCTCTTTTACCCAAGAGTATTTGCTGCCCCCTCTGTTTAACACCAGGAGGAGGGGGTCGATGAAGCTATTTCCCCCAGGAAAATAATCTTTATGAAGACAATTATCAGTTTATAACATAATAAGATCGCTTAGAAAAATAATGACTTTTCTTGACTCATTTTAAACAATTTGTTTGTTTGTTTTTTTGCACTCCTTGAGCTAAATCCGGCTCTGTGCATAGACTTAAAATTTCTAGTAATAAGCAGAGGTTGGGTTTTTATGAGAAAATAAATAAATCTGTACCACTTCAACCCATGAGGGGCAGGGGTGTAGTAGTTAGTAAGGAAGCACTGTTACTAGACCAACGGTTATGCAAGGAGCTGATTTGGTCAGAATCACCTCGACTACCACATTTTTTCCTGGAGCATTGGAGATTAGATTCCAGATGACTATCCTAGGTTGTTTTAATGAAAAACACAGTTAAAAAACAACAAAATAATGGTTGTTTTTCATTTATTGAACCTTTATTAATTGAATTCTTAAAATATGGGTTTTAGTTTTTTTGTTTACTTTCTTTAGAAGTGATGCTATTTATTTAAACTCCATTAGCAAGTACATCTTTTCTTTCCAATTTGAAATAGATTGAGAGAATATCCAGAGCATTAATCCAGAACATAGACTATAGCACATATTATGTACTTCTCATTATTTCATACTCCTTTTCTACTCACTGGATCTTATCTCTATCTATTTCAAATTAAATATTTTAATCAAATTTCTTGAATCATGATTACAACTAAAAAGGAAAAGATGTACTTATTTATGGAGTTAAAAATAATAATAATAGTATATATCAGAACTAAAGTAAACGAAAATTTAAAATCGATATTTTAAGAATTAATGAAGGTAGAATGTTAGGTTCATTTCCTGACATAGATTTCTGGTTTTACTTGCCATTTTGCCTAGATATTTAACCTAAATTGCAGTAATTCGTGTTCCTCAATCCTTACTTCAATACATCAGCATATGGAGAAATACCTTAACTTTATTAGTCACTTTTTTTTTTTAATTTTTTTTTTTTTTTTTTATTGGCATCTTATATGCTGTCATTAAATTGTTGTGATTATAATATATTGTCTTTTCTAATTCATAGTTTCTAGTACTTGCAGAGTTGTCTCCATGTTACAATTTTTTTAACTTGATTGGATGAACAATAGCAAGAATGTTTGAACTTCTGATTATATATCTTTTAATAATTTTATCTAACACCACCAATTTATTTGGATATTGTTGGTCAAAAAACATTTATCATAATTTTATTCTTTCTTTGGGATAAAAAGTGGCTACTTAATTCCAACACTTATTTCATTGTAATTATAGATGAATATAATATTATAAAAAATACACACTTTTATTCACAGTGATTTATAGCTGAAAACTAGGTAATGGTAATTGATTTTTTTTTTATAGGCTCTGCAGACCTTGTAGATCTTTGGCCACCTGAACCAGCCTTCTACATGCCTGCCTATCTTGGCCTACTGCTTTCCAGTTTGCTGCATGCAGCTCTTTTCATCCTTGTTGATTCTGTCTATCCATCTGGTTCTTGGCCTCCCCTATGGTCTTTTGCCTACCATTTATTGTTGGACAGAGGGGTTCTTATGGATTGCTTTGAGCCACATTTCCCATCCATCTTAACCTCCTTGCATTCATATCATGAGATATTGACTGACCAGTCTCTGCAAGCACTTCACTATTAGTTCTTCTCCATGTATTTAGACTCTGATCCCAGATCGCTCCTGCGATTGTACGGAGGACTTTTGGTTCAAATCTCTCTATTCTTCTTTCTAGGGTGCCTATTAGAGCCCAGGTCTCGCAGCCTTACATCAGAGCTGACTATATCATGACATTGTACACCCTTAGTTTCAGATTTTTCGGGATTTCAATATTCTTGACAGAAAGAAGAAGACTCTGTTCACGCTTGTTATATGCTGGTCCATCTTGGTCTATTGATCATTAATTGATGTTATTGTGGAGCCGAGGTATTTGAATCCGTCTACTTTCGAAAACGATTTGCTGTCCCCGCTGACCATGTCGTAAGAGTGAGTTTTTCAGCTTACAATCATATATTTTGTTTTGTCTTCATTGACCTACAATCCCATTTCCTCTGCTTCTCTTAATAGAGTCTATGCGAATCTTTCCATGTCATCTTGGTTACTTCCTAGGACCATAGTGTCAAACATGTCTTTATGTTAAATTAAAAAGGACTTTATGTTTCATTTGACGTGCACCCCACCATTTTAGTGTGATGTTCTTAATTGATCATATTTATAAATGTAAATTAAAAAATATATTTATTGGATGCTAGAACTTCATATTTTACATCATCTTTTCCAGTGTACCTTTCGCATTTATTTTCTTCAATCAAGCAGATTTATTTGGTAAAATAAATTTGATTGTTTTTCAATGTTGGCATCAGTTCTTGTTATATTTACATTTAATTTAATTTAAAATATTACATTAACATTTAACACAATACTTACTAATTTTCTAGTCTTATAACATTTTTTGAATTTTTTTCTTGATTCGAGTCCTTTATTAAGCACCTATTGTCACAATTCATTTCTCAGGCACTCTCTGAAATAAGTATTGACTGACCCAGTTGGGAATCGAACCTACAACCTTCAGACAAAGCGTTCTGGGACTCACATCCCAACCCACTCTGCTGTCTGGCCCTCTATTTGAATATTAATCTGTGAATCCAATCAAAAACATTTGTCATTTTGTTCTATGTTAGGGTGTCTGGGTTAACATACAATTAGATTTACCTTTTTATTAATCATTTTTGGTTTTTAATATGAGCTCTGGATCTCTTTATCTATAGTATTTATTATGAATATTATGATAATTAACATCTTTCAATGTTTAGTTCATATACGTTCCCATTTTGCTATTCAACTCTTCATAGATTCAAGCTTAAAATTAAAAGGACTTTTTGTATTCAGTGTTAGAAGGAATATACTCGACTGATACATACTGCTTACACAAGCATGAATATTATTCATTACTCATATATTACCCTCATTACTCTTATATTTTAAACAATGCTGCAGGTCATCTCCACAGATGTAAGTGCCAATTACAAATCTTTAAAAATTATGAGTAAAATGTCTAATTTAGGTTTATTTTATTTTTTTTTATTTTTATACCAGATCGGCATGGTGGGCCTTACATGGTTGATATAACTTATATTATATATATTTTTTTAACAGTTGATTATGAGGGGGTATAGTCATACAAATGACACCCCTAACTATATAAAATGTTCTTATTAAAAGAAAAAACATAATAATAAAATAAATAGATAAGAATAATGCTTCTTAATAAAAGAGGAAAGTAAAATTAATAACAAAAAATAATGATATTGGTACACTTAAATAAAACAAACAATTGTCTTCAAATAGTAAAAAGAAACAAGTTAATTTGAAAAAGGGAAGAGAGAAGGAAAGAGGGAAATAAAATAATAATAAAAAAATAAATTTAAAAAAATTATAATAAGTAAATAGAGGTAGTGTGACTATGAATTAATTTTATATTTATTAAAAATTTATAAAAGAATGTCTTGCAGCAGTCTGGGCTTCAGTCTTCGGGTTGAGGTTGGGTTTCCCAGGTTGTAGGGCACTGCTCCTTTAACTGTTGGCAACTGGGAGTGGAACTTCATGAACTGTTTTTTGATATAATTCTCTATTGACTCCATTTGTAATTCGCGATGCAATTGGCTATTTCTTATGAACCAAGGAGCATTAACTGGGATTCTTAGGACTTTATTTTGAAAATATTGTAGTTTTTTCCTTTTCGTGAAGGATGCCGCTTCCCAGACTTCACAGCCGTACATCAGCAGTGGCCTGAGGATTGTTTTAAATATAAGAACAGTTGTTTCTGGTTTTAGTTTGGAATTTCTGTTTAATTTAGGTTTAAAAAAATATTTTAATTGATACCAAAAAGTGATATAGAATGTAAGTGATATGAAAAAACAAAACAATGAGAGTTAATAAATAAGAAATTACAGGATAAGATCAAATTTTAAATAAGCTTTCACTCGAAAATATAAAAAAGGTCAAATTTACGCTTCAAATATTTGTGAGTTCGACTATTAATTTTAGTTTGTTTATTGTAAATATTGATGAACATGAGATCATGAATGATTCTATTTCAATCAATTATTAGATATACAAATAATAGATATCCAGAATTAATATTATTTTATTACTTATATTATTGATATTTTGTCCCTTTTGTATACTTTCAATTCACGTTCTATTTATCGTTACCACCTCATGGAATTCTGCTCTCAGGCATTACTTTAGAATAGGAGCATTTAGTAACCATAGAGCGTTTGGTAAAGCAGTTAATTAGTAGATTGTTTTTATTAAAATATTCTAGAACTATTTATATAGATTACAATAAAATGAATAAATACAAGTGGTTGACTATGTATAATTATGAATTTTGGTATAGAATTTGGGGTTTTAGATCGAGATTTTTCAAGAACGGGTTTACAAGTTAATGGACATAGCAACCTATAACCATATTATTTTATTAAAAGATAAAATTTTATGCATTGAAATTTGAAAGTAAGTTTATAGTAGATTGTTAAATAAAAAATTGCATATACATATTTTTTTATGCAAAATATTGCTAAACCTTTTAATTTTTGTCATAGATTCATTCTTAAAAATAATGCACAACTAAGCTTTTGTCTTAACTTATTATGACCATCCCATTATTTCAATGAATATTGAACAGCAGGGGCTGTTTGAAATATTTCCATTTGTATGTTAAGTTACTTGGTATTGATACTATTTATATCTCCTCTCTTTATTTAACACCAATCTGTGTATATTTTAAATTACTATTTAATTAGATTAATGTTTTAGTTTAAAATAAATATGAAATCAATGTCAAGAGAATAATATTTATAATTAGTCTTTTTATCTTTGTTATGAAAGTATTGAGTCAGCTCTGTGGATTCCCAGCCTCATAAACTGGGTACACTCAATTGGGTTAAGATTTCAATCCAATTTCTCAATTCAAAATTTCAAATTGGAAGGAAAAGATGTACTTCCTTATGGAGTTTAAACTAATATTAAATATCATCACTTCTAAAGTAAGTAAACAAAAAAAACTAAAACCCAAATTTTAAGAATTCAATTGATAAAAGTTCAATAAATGAAAATCAACCGTTATTTTGTTGTTTTTTTAACTGTGTTTTTCATTAAAACAATCTAGGATTGTCATCTGGAATCTAATCTCCAATGGTCCAGGAAAAAATGTGGTAGTCGAGCATGATTCTGACCAAATCACCTCCTTGCACAACCGTTTGTCTAGTAACAGTTATTTCTTACAAAATACTGCACCCCTGACTTTCATGAGTTGTAGAGGTATAGATTTAATTTCTTTATTAAAATCTTTTAGTTAAAGATAAAAAAAAATATGCACCTTCAAGCTCCAAACAATTGTGTTTATACACGAATTGGCAAATATATCAAAATATAAAGTTTTGCCAAACAATTCTGTATTTTTTCCCATCTTTTTTTACTTTAACTAACATACAAATTATAATATAAAAATATCAAAGAAGAACTTGGAGAAAAATAAGAGGAAGAACTCCAAAGTGACAAATTTCGAATTACATCGAAAATAGACGTTTTAGGGTCCCCTGAGACCAAATAAGTCTCCCAAATGTGTGCGCGCGTGTTTGTGCGAGTTGAGTGTGAACTCTTAAGCTCAAGAACGAGTGTATATTACCTATATGAAATACATAGTATTGCGATCGTCCAAAATTTCGAATTACAGTTATTGACGGAAATACACGTTTTAAGGTGACCATTTTTTTTTTTTTTTTCAGTTACTACTAAATAACTCCAGTACTATACACCGTACAGAAAACCTTGTTCCATTATTTTTTTAATTTGATAAAATTTTCATCAATTTGAGGCCAAAATGGGGCATTTACTGTCGTCATTATTCATTACTCCCACAAAAAAAAACTACTATTTATTGTACTACCTTTGAATACATATAATTAAAAACATTATATATTTTTTCTGATTAGCTATTATTAAAGCAAAGCAGCGATATGTAATGTTTAGGCCTATTCCGTAAATTTATGCTTTCTGATTAACATTTTATTTATCGATTTATTTCTATCCAACAATGTTCATATATCACTTGAAGAATGAGAAAGAGAGAAATAAAAATTCAATTGAGTGAATATGCCTTGGAGTGTTGGTCCACTAATGATGTCCAAATATTGGTTTAGTCCCCACTCACTCCCAAGTGCTCTCATATATTTGATAATCACGCGTGAATTGATACAGTTGTCGAAATTAATGGGGCCCTCATCACTTGGTTCTTGAAAACGGTGACCAGTAATTGTGATTGTTGTTTAATAGTTTTATTCCATAGCTGACTGATGTTGTTAATAATTATGGCGTTATTTACATTGACGAAAAAGAAGCAATAGATTTTTTAAAATTAGCAGTGGTGGTTTTGATATATTTGTTAAGTAGTCATACACGTGAATGTAGTTTGTGATGTTTTATGTTGCCGTATTTATTATTCATATTTTTTTATCTTTGCAATTAGCTCAGACAATAATTGTTCATGAAAGAACAATAAGCTAAGGGTATTTATTGTTCCCTCCTTGTTGTTAAAATACTGATGATCAATTGATATGTGTCAGTTTTTAAAATAGGCGTTATTTTAAATCTGCAACTATAATCTAAATGGTTTTTGACATTGTCAGATACGCCACTTGGAATGATGATGAGTACATTTAAAAGTGTAGTCGACTGTGTAAAGTATTCATATTATTTATTTTATTTTTTTCTGTAATTAGTCTGAAAATTAATGTATAAATGCACGGACGTATCCTGAGAGGGCAGCTGCTCTCTCCCCTAGAAGTGAAAAAAAAAATATATTAATTTAGTAAAAATTTTTTTTCTATAATTATATATAATTTTCTCAAAATTTTGGTTTCATTCGTATTTTTCGTGCTGAAATGTCACAAAATGATTGACTATGGCTTGCCCACCCCTGGTTTTGATCCTGGATAGGCCCTTGTATAAATTCATCTCTTATAATTTTAGACGTGTAATTAATTCAAAAGATCCATCGCTGTTTGTGGTATTTTGTGAACTAAAACATATTTGAGTAAGGCGTAGTAGCGAAACCATAAAACTAAATACAACTACGTTGGTAAACTCTATTAAGGATTTTTTTGAAAATAATGTATTACGCAAACTATTCGTACTGGAAAATGATAAGTTAACCGGAGAATTTAGTTGAATTGATAGAACCGAACTCGGTAAATATAATAAAAGTGATCATAATACGATAACGAATAAGACGGGCGTGTAAGGTTGTAGGGAACAGTAAGAAACGGATCCCTAAAATGTTAATAAACACTGAACCCACGGGTAAACCTCCGATGGGTTGACCGAAGCGTATGTAGGAGGATTTCATCAAGACTGATCTGGCAAATTTCAAGTTCATTTTTAAAAATAAAATGATCCTTCATGATTCATTTTAGGAGCTTTGTACATACTGAAAGAAACATATTTAAGAAATAGTGTACAAAGTTGATTTAATTAATTTTTTCAATTTCAATAAAATAGTACAATGGAGTAAGTGCATATGGCACACATTTTAAACAACTTTTGGACGATGGATTTGTTTTAAAACTACGATTTCCTAAGTCCTGCCGTGAATCTGTTTTTTAGTTAATTTTTTTAAATATGCAAAACCTGCAATACAACCGATACATTATTCTTTACAGCTTACAGCGTATTACAGTTCTAGCATTATTTTTCTCCTGATAGATTTGTTTTTCCTGTTCATAGATAAATATTTGAAGTAATGAATCATTTTGTGTAGGCCGATTGGTCAAATCTTGTAACTTTACTCATTCATTGAGTGACGTATGTAGTTGAAGACTATGGTCTGCCTTGAACGTCGAATTTATAGCAGACCTGGGCAAAATTTATTCGAAATTATATTTTAAAAATAAATTGTTAAATAACCTAATAAAATTATTTTTGAAGCAATTTATTTTATATTTTTACGCGTATCTAATTTGTAAAATGATTATTTCACGAAACGAAGTTATTTCATCATTGATGGAATAATTATTTCTAAAATGATTATTATATCAAATAAGATGTCAGTTATTGAAGGTTGACCTTTTTTGTTGATTTTTTCTTTTGTTCACTAGAAACGAACCTACGATTGAAATCTGGAATTTCATCTTTAATGTTGTATTTTAATTTTTTATTTTTATTTATATTTATTTTA
>NW_027115705.1:1254373-1265517 GCF_000696795.3 Halyomorpha halys | reverse complement strand
TATATATATATATATATATTACTCAACTGGAGTTATAAAAGCTGTAGTTATGTGTATTTATCATCAAAAATATAAAATTAAAATTAAACTTGTTTTATTGTGTCTTGAGTACACTGATTCGTAAAGATATTTGACGATGTGCACGAGGACTAAATATGCAATAATGATGGCTTAGCTAACCCGAAGGTTCGATGCCGATACCACCAATCGTTTTCTACATGCATCTGTCCCGTTACGCCTTTCTATTTTGGTTGACTCATACTTTTTTGGTTTGAATATTTTACTTAATACTTTATTTTCAAGAACCTTAAGGCTATTTTCTTACCTTAGCGTAGGAACCTACGTTCCATATCAATAAGGAACATTGGGAAGGATAATAGTTTTGATTCCAACATTTAAGTTTTTGGGCAGAAGATGCAAGCTAAGCAATTTTGAAATAGAAAAATAACAAGCTCTTTCCGCTTTTAACCTCGTTTGTATTTCCTCATTAATTTCTTTTTTCTAGTTGCCATTTCTAAAGACTTAACTTAAACCTGCCTACCTATTCAAATGTATTTCCTTCTATATCTATATCACCGAGATTATACCCGTTTCACCTGCCAACCATGTATTTTGTTTTATCAACGGAATAGAACAACACAATTGGAAATCCACACCCCCATACAATAGGAAAAATAGACAACTGAATTTATACACTTAGAGAAGAGCGAGACTTATATCATAACTTTGTCTTCGTTATAACAACCGAGATCTGCGGAGATAGTCCAAATTTCGCGGGAAAAAATAGCTCCGGGGAGAGAGGGGTAAGGTTCGAAATGAGGGCTGATTATTTAAAAAATAATTTTCTAAAAATTAATCAATGGAGATATTTTTTTTCCAAAACCACTGAGTTCCTCTGGACTTGGCTCTCCTCTTAGGTAATGATTGAAAAAAATATCCTTTCTAATTAGCATTTGTATCTAAATAGCACACATTCCCAAGTTATGTGTAGATTGGTGTGTTATTGTTGAAGTTATCACTATTTTTGTTAATTTTATAAAGAAATGTAAAGATTAGGGAAGGAAGAACTTATGAACAAAATTTTTTATTTTGCTCTTGCTATAAAAATTAGTATTTTAGAGTTTCTCGAGATGGGAATAACGAATATAATTTTTTTTCCTATTGAGCATACAACAGTTTAATAAATGATTGCAAAGCCGTAATGCTCTCGGAAATGATCGGGAAGTTTAGTTATTCATAATTTTTTTTGATATTTTGTTTTTATCCTTTGTTTCTTATTACTAACAATGAGAACTGTTATTTCTTTCAAATTGGAAAAAAATAAAGTTATTTTAGAGGATGATTAATTAAAAATCCGTCATTTAAGCCCTTTCAGACTATTTAGATGAGAAAAAACCCAGCTGATATTGAGGACCATTAAATTGTAAATTGACACGCCAGGTTTGATCCACATCGTTGGGGCCATTTTCTAGAAAATAAAAAAAAATAAATATGAAAAATCGATTCAATAGAGTTCTGGTCGGTCGATTTTATCGAAAAAGTTGCTACCAGATCCCAGGCAAACATGCGGGTGTTTTTCGTGGGATCTGGTAATTATATTCTGATAAATATATAATTTCAGTTTCGCACGTATTTTTTTTTTTGAGCTAGGCGTTTCACATAAACAAAACACAGACGCACAGATCATTTTGCGAGACTCGGTTATTTGGACTCAGATGACATCAAAACTTGTATTTCCCTCGCAAACTCGAGTTCGAAATTCTGGACGATTGCAATACCTTCTCTTACTGTATAGGCCATTTATAGTTAAGTGAAAGCAAAAAGATCGGACGTTAGTTGCATTTTTAGGAAATCAACAATGGTTATGAAATAAAAGCAGATATAATTTTCCACAAAATACTTATGTTGTATTTCATTTTGTGTATAGAATCTGCAACGGCGCTAGTACTTATTACCACTTAATGGTTCTCAGTGAAAAACATTCATAGTTTTTCACATGGAGTCAATTAGTAAGGCTACTTAAGCGTAAGCGCGCTCTAGCGACATAGCCAATATTAAAACGTGATATATTAATTGGGTAGTAATTCTTTTCTAATTTAATTTCGTGTAGAATGTTCCAAACATTCTTGGTTTTTAGTTGGCAAAAAAGTTTCAAAATTTGTTTTTCGTATATTCGTTGAAGAAACACGGCTGCCGAAGTGGTAAACCTAAAATTCGGATTCAACATTCCACTTAACTTATAGAATTCTTAATAAAAAACTTTTATGCTTTTTTTTTTTTAAACTTTAAATGACTGGACTAGGTTTCATAGACCAAGTATCGATTTGGTATAGTGATGAGATAAGCTATGATACCACGAATTGAGAAAATGTGGACTGAAAAACAAGGCCAAACGTCGTTTTGAAATATTATTATTTATTATAGTTTTTTATTTAATTTATATACTGATTTAATAATAATAAAAGGCTTATTGATTCCGAAGATTGATGCCAATAATTCTGACGCAATTCTACCTTTGTTTTGGTCTACCCTTCGAATGTTTACTGGTCGTTTTTATTAAATTTTTAGGTTCATATGTTTATGTATGTCCAATTAGTTCTCGTATTAACATACTATCAAAGTCCTTCATATACGCATCCAATATATCTACTGGATTAGCTAGAATATTATTGTTTTTATCTGTTATTTCCGTCACTACGGAACCCCAAAATTTAAGCGATCGGTTAAAACCTTTGTACATTTAGCTTACGTTATTTTCGATTTTCTTGTTTTCTATTTCCTTTTTAAGATATTCCCCTTCTTTTTTTTTTTTTTTCTTAGGAATTTAGACCCTTGATTCTTTAAGGTCCGTAAGTAAGTAACATTATTTTCGCCAGCTTTGTTGAGAGTTTTTAATTTAGCAGATTTTTTTGTCCGCACATTTTTAGGAAGTTTTCATCGAATCAAGGCTTGTTCATTTTACTCTCCCCTTTCTAAGACACAAATCGGTCATCCGAAGATTCAAATAGTTTAAATATATTTTTGATTTCTAATTGAAGGTCTTTTAATTTATCCTGATTAAAACTTTCGGAACAGATACCATTTTCATATCTCTTCTTTACATTAAATTTTTGTCTAATTTTAGCGATTACTAGTTCATGATCTTACCTAATATTTTGTCATCTATGTTGTACTAAAACATAATCGATTTGGTTTACGGGTTTGCGAATCCCGTGTTGTCCAGCTATATTTGTGGATATCCTTTAGTTAATTTTGGTTCCTATCTTTTTCGATATAGCTTATTAATCGTGTTCAATTATCGTTACTATATTCATGCAAACTTTCTTTACCGATCGTTGGATAATATACTTCTTCTCTTCCAATCTTTGCGTTTGCATCTCCTAATATTATTTTCATACAGCTTCGCGGTAATTTATCGTAAACTCCCTCCAATCTGTTATATAATTCGCATTTAATCTCTTTATCACTGTCTTCAGTTGGAGAATGAATGTTTATCAGCGCGATTTTAAAACAACGTCCCTGAAATATTGTCACCGATAATCACTAAAAAAATTTACATCCCTCTACGCGGAAAGCAATCCTAATCAGAAACTCAGTACCTAAAAAATAATTACCGCTCCTCCCATACCAAATAGTCCAAATATCCATTATTTTTAGTGGTATTTTATGGACTAAAATATATATGAGTAGGGCGTTCAATCCTACGTCACACCCTTCAGCAAGCTTGGGGGCCGCTCTCATTGTTGGCCAGCGAGTCCATTGGACTTGCATCCGAACGAAATTGAAAAATAAAAAGCAGTTCTGCCTTTAACCTCGTCTTTATTTCCCCATATTTGTTTTTTTCTTGTTACCGTTGACAACAAATGCATAAAACTCTACCTGTTGAGTTGATTTACCTCCTATTTCTATATCACTGATTTTTTTCCGTTTCTGCTCCTGATCTTATATTTTGTTTTATCCGTATTTATTTAGAGGAGATTTTATCTATATGAAAACTATAGAACTAAAGTAGAATTTAGTCTTCACCCAATAGTATCAAATCATAGGATATCCAAGCATGGGTATTTTACAATCAGAGTTAAACCCCTTTCGTTATGCATCACCTTTTTGATAATATATTCTAGTGCTAAATTAAATAAGATAAGTGACTGAGAATCATCTGGTTACAAGTAATATGATATACACTGCTGCTGATTTTCGGGTATTTTTCACCTTAGTGGGGAATTGTCGGGTCTTGGGGTATTTGGGGTAAAATGGATTTACGTTATATGTAGGTGTGCTAATGCAGTGTCGCACCAGTCCTTAAACTATTTTTTTTTCTAGTTAATCATTAGAGACTTTTTTGATACTAACAAGTTATTTTTCCTTTGATATTAAATTTTAGATACAGAAATAGAATTTCTTTTGAGGTCCGGGATTGATTATTTTTGAGGCATAGGATGAATATAATTTATGGGTCTTGGGCCGATTGGTTTTTGGGGCCTGGGGCTGATACAATTTTAAGTTTATGGATGGATATATAGTAATAATGTTTTCCTGTCTACCGTCAATACATGTGATAAGGTTGTACGTTCTGACACACCACTGTCAAGGCGTATGTATACAGTTAATGTGAATGTTAGTCAACTTGCGTTACTTGAACTATTAACGATCATGCCATACCCAGTGCTACATTACTGTCACGACAATAGAACTATCGTGACATTGAACGCTGTGATAATCATAACTATCAAATGGCTAGGCCATGGTAATGACTAACACTTTTGCCGCAATAGACCAATGTTAAGGCGTATAAATATGATAGTTAATATGATAGTTGCTTCACTGACATTATTTGAACTATCAACTATCACGCCAAAGTTACTGCGACAGTACAATCATACAGTTACATTTATAACGATTATCCAAGAGCGGGCAAAGTGGCGGGTAATTGACGGGTAGAACGGGTATTTTCTAGGCGCTGAGCGGGTATTTTATGGTCGGGAGAATCGGCTGCATTGATGAAATATTATTTTATAGCCTTTTGAATAAATTAAATAATAGCTGGCGAGTATTTATGAATTTCGGTTGCTACTCAGATGACTTATGAGCTTAGATATTTGCTACTAAAATTGAGGGGGCACAACAATCTTTTTTGATAAATAGGTGGTTGGATGTACAAAAAGGTTGGAAGCCACTGACGTAAGGTAATACCGAGTTTACATATTACAATAACAATAATATACATGCAAATCCTGGAATGACCTATACGGAACCGATCCGACATGGATAGGACTAATTGCCAGATAGTACTCACTCCGAGGGCCTCATGCTTTCAGCCGGGTAGTAGCCCTGAGCGGATGTTATCAGGACGGTAGGGGCTGCTGGAGGGGGCCCGCTCTGCGCATGCCTGCCGCTCAGGCGTCCTAACAGTGGTGAGGGTTATGGCTATTCGGATGGTCATATTTAGTTTGTGACGGACATTGTTTTGGTTTGTTATGTGCTTACGTCTAGTGTTATTGTGATTTTTATTGCTTGTAGTGACAGTGTTACCTCTGGATTACTCATTATCCGGCTCCAATTCCAATTTAATGGTGAGTTATCGTGGAAATTATGGTTTGAAATCATTTCTGGTATATGTTTTCGGTTATAAATCTATGTTTTTCTGTTATCACTTGTCCATATGTGATTTCTTTGAAATATAAAAACCGTATACATTGAAAAAAGTGAAATTTTCAAAGAAACATCAATTGTTTACGACCGTTTCATTCTAGATGCATTTGTTCAGTTTAAGTTTAAATACTTGATAACCAATTGTATCATAGGCTTATTACATGTTGGTGATAGATTAATATGAAGCATGGGCATGGGAACAACGAAAACCGGTCCCAAAAGTCTTTTACTTTCCCATGTCGCCTACGTTTTCGATGGAATGTTGGCTGCATCTGTTAAGTAATTGATGTTTCCCCTGTATTTTATAAATATTTTTTAATTTAAATTCTTGAATATCATTTGATAGTTTATTTATTACTTACAACATAAGTTCTACCTCTGCATTTAGTTATCCTGAATTCTTAACTCCCCTAAGTCATTAAAAAATAATCAATAATTTTTCTAATGATATTGTTATGTAGTGCAAAATTATTTATTTTTATTAGTTTAACGTTGTATGTAATTTTTTTTTTAACGCCTTTAGATTTTACTGATTATTTCTTATGTGCATGTGTCTAGATTGCAGATGTTCTTACCTAGAGGATTAAGATTAGTAAACACATAGATTTTATCATTTACTTTATATTACTATACAAACATTAACCATTTCTTTGAGGCAATGAAAGTGATTTAATTCTGTGTTCTTTTGAATACACGTTTCATTTCGCAATTAGTAATTTAGTTAAGTACCAATTAAATTCCCCTATTAAAATGAAATTATAATAATATGCATTGAAGTATCAGAAAGCACCATTAATTTATTTTCTGGTTAAAGAAAAAAATCTTCAGCATTTAAACGTTCGTTCGTTCTTTGATATCTTCGGAAACGGAAAGCACAGTCGCATTAGGAGTTAATTCCCTAATGATTACTATCCACTTTAAATGAATAATTCTAAAATGTTTAATGAAACAATTATATTGCTTTTAAATTGTAGCTTACTTTAATTTCATGTGATAATGGTGGTTTTGTTGGTAATACATAATAGATATTCTCAACTTTCTGTATTATGGTTTATACCCATATATTTTTTAATCTTTTATATTCTAGAATGGATATAGGATATACGTATGATCTTGTTTTTTTTTTGTATTAATATTCCATGAACTTGACTTCCATAAGGATGAACTTGAAGGAATGAAGACTCCTATTATTGGAGTCCTATACTACCTAACCACGGTTGGGGGTCAAATTTTTTCATTTTGAGGGACCGCCACTCCATGAAAAAAGTCCAATATCCCAGGCCGGATACGAACCGGCACTGCCAATAGACATCAAATTTGCCCAAGGATGAACTTTTTTTAAACCAACGTTTTTCTTTAAATATTATTTTTTTGTAGTTTAATAATGAAAATAATAATCATATTTATTCTGGGATGTGTTCCTTCAGAATATTAATGTAGAGAAAAAAACATTGGGCTTTAATGCCATATAGTAGAAAGAAAAATTACAAAAAAAAAAAAATACAAAAGAATTAACAAATAAAAATGAAATAATATTAAATCAAACTCTAACTTCTAATCGTAATGAGTTCAATAATAATAAAGCAAATGATAATTGAAAATAAAAATAAAGCTAATAATGTTAACGTCCATACTTAACAAATTTTTAAACGAATATAGAGAACATCCATTTACAATAGAGTCAAGTATAAAGTAATAGTTCTAATGAATATGTTTAAAAAAAAATTAAAATAAGATAATAAAAAATAAAATAAAATATTCTACCACTTTACAAATTTTGGTTGAAAGCCAGAACAATAATTTCAATTCTTCTAGATAGGAAGTGAAGGAGTAGGTTAGTATCTCGTTCATTGAACTATTTTTATGAGCTCTACTTAGCTGTTAATTAATTAATTTCATGCATTACTTGTAACGGTTTAACGGTTCACTTGAATGAATCATTTTTTTTATTAAACGATTTTACTATGCGTTTTAATTTAGTCAGTATATAGTTTTTATCTTCGGATTTATATTTAATTATTTTAATTGATGGCAATCTTGTGTTACAATTGCTAAATTTTATCATCTTGTTTCTTTAGCAGTTGTTTCATTATGGTATTCTGAGCATGTAAGTAATGTAATGCACCGTTTTAAAATAGCTATTTCGATTCTACCTGTCTTACGTTAGTTCGTAGTAAAAACTACTTGGAAGTCGAGAGGAACTCCACGGTCCTCAGATCATTCAAAGCCCAGCTGGATTGGTTCCAGTCACGTTACTTCTTGAATATTCCCGTTCTTGTGGAGGGGAGCCATCCTGGAGGGGGTCCAAAGAACTGGTTTTTTCGTTCGGGCCTTGCCGCTTCCATGAACTTGAACTTAAAATTCACACAAGTTCGTTATTGTGTGCGGTTGTCACCCAATCAAACGGTTGTCTACCCAAAGCGATCTACAAGTTTGAAAGAATGCTGTAGTAACCACTCTTAGCATCCCTAGATGTTAACAAGGCTTACACCATAGGGGTGCCTCAATATTGCTACATTAATGATTACATAACGATCCTACATTAAAAAAACCCAATCGTCCTATCTTTTCGAAAGATTAATAGTTGTCCGTATGTAATTAATTGTTGAAAGATGACTCGGAAGGCGGTCAAGAAAGGTACACAAAACAGCAGAAAAAATTTTTATTAGTAACGAATGCCCTACTTAGCAAGGCTAAATGAGAAAAAGATGCAAACATTACTGTTCTTGTTATTATTATTCATTATTTATATTGTTTTAGTTTAATTTTTTCCTTTCATATATCTTTTTTTTATTCAGCTTTCTGTCTTTATTCTTATAATTATCATACTTCATAGTGTTCGTATCTTGTTCTCATTATATCGTAAACATTACCCTGGAGTTAGTTCATTCATATCCTTAATTTCTAATCATTGTAATGAATGAATGAATCCTCATATTCCCTAACTGAAAATTGGATGATACTGCTTTACTTAAAAAATTAATGGCATTGGGCGCATCACTTTTACTTACTACCTTACTTTGATTGGATATAAATTTCTGCTGAAGTTGAGCTTCTTATAGTTTTGTGGCTGCACTTATTATTACTATACATTTCATATATAGGTAAGTGTAAGTTAAACCAACTATTGTCATAACAACCATAAAAATACGGAACCATATATTTATAAATTCAAATTATGAAGAAGATGGTCAAGGTTGCGGTCAAAAGAGAAATAAAAATAGTTAACAATTTTTCCGACGTTTCGCCCCACTTTGTTGAGCTTTATCAGGGCTGTTCAAGTTGATAGCTTTAGAGACTTTTGAGTCGTTGAAAAGACGGGCGAAACTTCGGAAAATAAATAGTTGTTAACTATTTTTATTTCTCTATTCACCGCAACCGTGACTATCTTCTTCATAACATGAAATTATTTATATGTATAATTAATCATCATATCACTTATGTATTTTTACGGTCTATAAAATTCTCTCATTGGTTGTATTTATTTTTATTACTGCTAAACAACGAGAGATTAATTATTTCCAAAAGTACTTAAGATAAGTACTCTATTAAAAATTCGGCATTTAAGCCCTGTTTGAGTTTATCAATGTGAACAAAACCTATCTGATATTAATAGCCATTTAATTATACATCCATATCAAGTTTTATCATTTTGTAGCCTTTTTTGATAAATTAGTAAAAAATAAATAGTAAAATCGATGATTTAAAGTGGCACCTTGCTAAATTGATTTTAGCAAAAAAGTTGCTTTAACATCCCAAACATAATTTTTTTTTTATTTGAACTAGTTTTTTCCCGAATCCTTCATATCATTATGAGTACATACATAATCCAAGAAATGTAATATGTATACTTTTGTGTGTCTATTCTATTTCTTGGATTATGTATTTGAGCTAGGCTGCCAATAAACCATTGCATACGATAGGTACCAGAACATTTTGCAAGATTAGATTGTCTGAACGCAGAAAATTTTAAAATATGTTTATCCATTTAAAACTCAGATTAAAATTTTTTTATGGTATTTTACCTAATACTTTCTGTTAACAATGATAATATATTTATTTGTTTTCGGGTCAACCTCCATATATATAGAGTTAGCCAGTACAATAAATTCCTGACACAACATTCACATATTCATTGATCTTCAAAAAAAATATTAAACTTAAAATCATTTATATTTCTCACTAATTAAAAAATAATAGGACAAATAACACTACAAGGGAGTAATGAGAAGTAAAGAAAATATAAAATACCTGTGAGGTGGGAGTATAATCATGCTAATAATAAAAATATATTATAAGGATAGCAACAATATAAAGATGGAAAGTATTGGTGAAAAATGTAAAGTCAATTTTTCATTCATCACTTCATCGAGAATATTCCGTAATGTTTTGTTTGAACTTTATGAGATGGTGAAGGGAACGTTAACGATGTTTCAAAAATCAATCTTCATCTGAGATCGTCGATGACGCTTTTTAAAAACTAATTTATGTTTTGTATAAATACGCAAATCGTATAGGAGACAATGATTGATGAATCTAATACTTATCTCTCACAGCAGTTGCGAAGGATTGATTACATTTAAGATCTCTTTATAATTCATGTTATTAATCGTGATTGAAGCTCCAATCACGGAACGCCTTGCTTGTTGTTGAATTATTAGAGACCCGAATAATTTAATTCTTCAGTGTTGGATTTAGGTAATATTGTATTATGGATTGTTTATTTGATTATCTATAGTTGTCCATTCCTGTTGGTGTTTCTCAACATTACCTTTAGAGATTATTTTTCCACAACTCTCCCAACACGCTGGAGGAACCAATAATGTATTTTCTACGTATTATTACTTAGTATTTATTACTTATTAAGGGTAATGCATGTGCTGGGAGAGATAATGTGGGTTGGAAATGTTGAAAAGAATAACTTATAGTATAAGAGAGTAGAGGTAAATAAATTAAACGAATAAATACGAAAATAAAACATTTTAAGTTTATATTAATACAAAAAATAAATAATAAGTTACTTGTTCATACAAAAAAACATACAAAAGATGTTTTAATCTTAGTTTAGGAACTAGAAAAAAAATGATAAACTGAATAACACCTTAAGTATGAATAAAGTGATATATAGGAATAATTTGACCATTGATTTAGGATTACTTTATAAAAATCATCGAAAACAGAATAATTGGTAATTTGGACTATGAGCTCAAAGTATATATGTGCATCTAAATATATGAAATGTCTTCATAATTAACAATTCTAACCTCCATCCACCTGGGGAGGAGAAGAGACCGGTGCATTCGTCTTCACTCCAGACAGTTTATTTGTCCATTTAAAATAGGGACCCCTTAGGCTAGAAGAGTTTAATTTAGAATTTACAAATAGAAAAATAAGATTTTTTTTTAAAATATTTATTTATTGCTATTTACAACTGTACATTATAATACATTTAGTAAATCTGATCTAAGTTAAATTGGAGTGTTACAGGCGTG
>NW_027115705.1:1252439-1253828 GCF_000696795.3 Halyomorpha halys | reverse complement strand
ATTTGTTGGAATTTATCTTAATCCTCCAATTACGACACCAATCTTCGAGGGGTGTGATAGTCGGGATTGGAGATTTTGGGATACAATTAATGGGTTATTTTTAACAGCGAGCACACATTGTCATCGGCATACGTGGTGAGGATAGTGTTAAGATTGGTTGGAATGTCAGGTGTATAGATGGTATAGAGGATGGGACCAAGGATACTCCTTGAGGAACACCGACGGACTGAGAATAGAGGGATGAATAGGAACCATTGTGGTTTACTTAGAAAAATCTATCAATGAGAAAGGAACGAATGATGAGTAAGTATGTAGGAGGTAGGAATTTACGGAGTTTGTAAAGCAGTTCCGGGTGCCAGACTCGATCAAAAGCCTGTTCTACATCGAAAAAGACTCCCGAGCAGTACATCCCACGCTCCAAAGAAGACGAGACTACGTCCACTACACGATGACATTGCTGGATAGTAGAGTGGGATGTTCGAAATCCAAACTGGTGATCGGGGATTATATAATTGGAATCCAGGATGGGGTATAGGCGTTTCAAAATGATTTTTTCAAGGATTTTGCCCATGATCGGTAATAGAGAGACAGGGTGATAGGATGATGGGTATTCTGGAGGCTTTTGGGGTTTGGGGATCATTTTAACTATAGATAATTTCCAGGGGTCAGGAAAATATGTGGAACGGAGTACGGCGTTATATATGTAAGTGAGGAATAGGATGGCTTTCCAAGGGAGAAGTTTTAGAATGTGGGATGTTATTAGGTCGTATCCAGGAGCTTTGCGGGTAGATAATCTTTGAATGATACTAGATATTTCAGAAGGATGAAATGCTTTAGGTGGGAGGGTCATAAAAAAAAAAATAGATTTAGAACTGAAACAAATCCACTTTTACAACGTATGTTACAACTACCAATTACAATAATTCTATTGAATCAATCTGTTTAACATTACTGAAATTTCTAAATAATAAATAAAAATTACTTTTTAATGTTGCTTCACAGTTGTAGAACTACTCATTTGCAGATCTCCAGTTCCAGTCTTGTGTTCTAAAGAACCTGTTTTTTCCAGACGCCTTGTTTGATTATCCGGAGTAAATGTTATATAATAAACCCATATATATAAAAAAATAAAATATGGGTTTGTATCGTTCGAAATCTACATATGTACAATTTTGAATCTGATAATGAAGGAATTTGATGGTTTTCTAGAGCTAAAAAGGTGAACTCATCTAATCAATTGGATAGGCCTATGATTGTAGTCCAGTTATTGATGGTTCAAAAAGTTTTCTTTAAGGAGAAAAATAAATTCTTGGTGTTTTTTTCTTACTGCGGCCAGGAAATAAAAAAAAGTTGTCAACTATTTTTTCTTCTTGACCGCAGCCCTGACCA
>NW_027115705.1:1241055-1252245 GCF_000696795.3 Halyomorpha halys | reverse complement strand
TTTATCTATATATATTATATTTCTTGATTTTTGGAGGTGGTGAATCCAAATTCAAGTACTATGAGTGTTTATTTTAGAAAAAGTCTATTTTTGTTATGGTGCGGTAGTGAACCTGAAATTTTGATTCAGCTACCAAAAAGATATATAGAATCATTTAATTAGGAAATAATTGCGTATATAATGTTTTTCTAACTTTGAATACACTTTTTGAGCCTTTGATAACTAAGCTATATGTTTAGCGCGCTTTAGCGACGTCGCAATGTGGGGAATGTTAAATGTAAAATACACATTTCGTAGAAAATTTTGTACGGAAAGTTCGTCTTCGAAAAATGCCTATTTTTTTAATTACAAGCGAAAAACTTTTAAAAAGTTCCAGCATTGTTGTATTTTAGTTGTCAAGCCGACGACCGGCGATGTGGCAAACCTTAAATTCGTATTCAGCACTATAAATAACACAGAATCGTTGGAAAACAGTACCTTTTTTCAACATTTTTTCTTATATGGTGTTTTTGCCTAAACCTGCGTGCATCAAAATAAATTATTATAACTAATTATTTTTCTAATTGTATGCATTAATTGCTCTGCAATTATTTATTTTAAATTGTTTCGAGAAGTTGTGGTGAATAAAACATGTACTGAGTAAGGAAGGTAGTTGATTGCACTAGCGGATATGATGGTAGTAGAATATAAATACTTAATTGCGGAAAGATTTAATTGAATATAGATTAGATTATTTTAGTTACTGTAATATTCTTTGAAGGTCTCTCTCATATAGATGTTAAAGCAAATCTTCGGAAAAGGCAAATCACTTCAATTGACTTTGGTGACTTGTAGGATTGCCAGGTATTTATCTGAAAAACCTTTTTGTGTATGAGCCGGGTAATAAATGTTTTCAGTGCATACTCTATGAAAAGTTAATAACTTTTCCCCCCTTCTAAAAGTCAAAAGCGTTGGAAAAACCATTGGTTCGTTATGAAATCTAGGAAACGCGGTCAAAATAGTACAAATTAGAAAAATCTACACTCTGTATAACATTTTAAAAACTAAGATATTGCATGTTATTTATTCAATTCTACTTCCGACGCATACTGACTATGAGTGGTAATTTAAAGCGTCTGTTTAGTTTGTAATATAATAGTCTCAATCGGAAATTTAGCGATTTATGTTTTGCTTTGACATATGGACTCCATGTCAATCTTCTGTCGAAAATAAGTCACAAGTATGTAAATGTATTTGTTTGTGGTATCGGATGATTGCTTATGTGAACTATTAGGGCAGCTTTCTCGGCGTAGTATGTATGTAACATACATACATATGAGCCGGGAAGAAAAAAAGGCAGTTATTTCACCCCAATTTTTTATTACTTTGATGAAAACTGTGTATAATTACTAGTCAAAATTGATGAGTCTGCCAGGTATAGGTAGGGGGAATAAAAAATGGCGGCTGTTTCAAAACCTTAAAAAAAATGAATTTTTCATTCGGAGCTCTATATCTATCTTTAAAATTACAAACAATACTAGAAAACCTAAGAGGACATTATTTAAAGCAGAATAAATTTAATGAAATATTTGCCCTATAAGAGCTATTTACGTTCAATAGTTCTCGAGGTATAGTTTTTTAAAAAGCAACATTTCATAAAAAATGTACTGAAAGATTAGTAGTTAGTGTATTTATTTTGAGAAATCTATATCTCAGGAACTATGCGACGTACAGATGTCTATTAGCACTCATATCAAAACTAGTTTAATGTACTATACAGTAATTTATGATCTTTATCTTCGCAGGAGTAGTAGTTTTTATGATATTTGCTACAATAAATTGATTTATAGTTGTTCAGACAATAAGTTTGACTTATGAAAAACTTTATTTCAGAAACCATAAGACGTACAGATGTTTGCCAGCACTCAAATTAAAGCTAATTAAAATAGTTTACAATCTTTATCTTTGTATAGTAATAGTTTTTATGATATTTGACAAAATAAATTCACAAAATGTCAATTTCTAGTTGTTCGGTTAAAATGTTCGATTTTTGAAAAAATATATGTCTAGAACCATACAACGTACATATGTCTGCCAGCCCTCAAAATAAAGGAAATTTAACTTGCTATAAAGTAGATTATGACACGTATCTTCTTAGGGGTAGTAGTTTTTATGATATTCGCTTATAAATATAAATTTGGCTCATGAAAATTTGTCCGAACAATTATAAATTTATTTATTTTAGCAAATACCATGAAAACTACTACTCCTGTGAATACAAACTTCTTCAACTACTTTATAGCTCATTAAACTAGTTTAATTTGAGTGCTAATAGACATCTGTAATAGTTTTTGAGGTATAGATTACTCAAAATAAATTCACTAACTACTGATCTTTCAATGCATTCTGTACAACATTTTTATGGAATGTTGCTTTTTAAAAAGCTATATCTCGAGAACTATTTTGGCATTACTCTACTTTAAATGACGTTCTCTTAGCCTTTCTAGTATTGTTTGTAATTTTAAAGATCTTTGTCTATCTTTAAAATTACAAACTTACAAAGCTCCGAAGAAAAAATTCATTTTTTTTAAGGTTTTAAAACAGCCGCCATTTTTTATTCCCTTTACCTATACTTGGCAGACTCATCAATTTTGACTAGTAATTATACATAGTTTTCATTAAAGTAATCGAAAATTGGGGTGAGATAATTGCCTTCTTTTTCTCCTCTTTGGCTCTTGTACTATCATGGTTTAGCTTTGATTTCCATTGCTTTAACCAGTTCTATATGTTGTCAAGGCTATATTGTAATGTCAGAGTGGCCTATAAAGGGTATGTAATGTACAATATAATAGTAGTGTCATAGGCATACCTTTGTCGGTGAGGCATATGTGTATATCAACAACAGAAGTGGGACTAGAATAGTACTCCTGCAAAGGTTGATTTGATTGATGAATTTGCCGAGCTTTGTCGGAGAGAAAAATAAACGGTCATGGAGAAATGGTTATAAATCTATATAGTAACTTCTTGAGAGAATGGGTTTTAATTTAAAAATAAAGCTCTTGTTCTATACCCTAGCAAACGCACCCTAAGCTCATCCAAAATTACTCCAGAAGCGTATTATTTTGGATCAAGTACAGAAGGTAGGTCAAGTGAAAATCGCTAATTAGGATCTGAAATTCGCGGTTGGTTCGTGGCTTTTAAGAGGTTCGTTGAAGTTCTTCCAGTTAACTAATGAACACTGTAAATAAATTATGTAATAAATAAAGTATTATTATACATTATTAGTTATGTAATAAATGATTTATTATTTACAAATAGTCATTGGTTCAATAGGGTTATACTAGGCTTTTGTTTGATGATTGCAAAATAATTGATATTTTTCTAATGTCTTCATATATATGGCGGATATTAGCGCTTTTATAATGAACTGCCATATTTTAATTATACATAAAGATATAAAAAATAAATTTAGGCATGCAAATGAGTGTTTTAAAAATTATTATGATTTGCTTAATAAATTACACGAGATTCCATATTTCATTTTATCGTTAATAATGTTAACATATTCTAAACAATTGTTTTATGTGAGTAATTAACTATTATTCAAAATTGCATTTAAAAAAAAAAATCATATCTAATGAAAAATCATATTTATAGTTAGTTTTATTTTTTTAAACATTTAGTTTACTTTACGAAATTCGTTCTTGGGTATATTACGAAGAGAAGCACGTTATTGGAAAGTATTTATCGCGACAAATGTCGAAGGGGAGGAGATACAGTACAAGCGTTGACAAATTTTTACAAGGGTTTGACAAATAAGCAGCACTTCTCTCGCTGGTCAACACTGATACAGATTGTTTTAATTGTTATCAACTATTATATTTATGATATAATTAAATCATGATTATTTTTTATAAATTATTTTTATTCCTCGGGATCGATATATTATAGCGAAAAATTTAGAATAAACAATTATTATATTATTTAAATGTACACGTGTTAATTAATTGAAGTTACTAAAAAAAAACTTATGTTTCATTTTAGCATCAATTTGATTTAAATTATTCAAGTTTTCTGAACCATCAATATGCACGAAATGATTATTTGAATATATTACAAGTAAGTTATTATTATTCGTGGGACACGTTTCCGAAGTATGACGCTGATTCATTGATTTGTTCTTCAGTGTCATCCGGTCTGTGCAATTAGTTTTTTTTTTTTTTGTTATTACTCCTGTGTTATTTTCTATTGTTCCATACCTACTTTTATTGTTTTCTAGT
The DNA here is from genome assembly GCF_000696795.3 of Halyomorpha halys. Lineage (NCBI taxonomy): Eukaryota > Metazoa > Arthropoda > Insecta > Hemiptera > Pentatomidae > Halyomorpha > Halyomorpha halys. The sequence continues at coordinate 1,247,986 of NW_027115705.1, read as the reverse complement.
TCTCTCCTTAAGATTCTGCATTAGCCGCCATACATATGTCAAGGACTGGAATAGTAATAAGAATATGTGAGTCGAATGCATGCTGTGCATATCAGATGTGTAATTCGTGCATTAATTAAGTCCGAGTGGGTTAGAATTTGTTTGCACTGTCTTAAATTATTTTCTATTGAAAGATTTAGTAACTAACTTTAATTAGTTTGACTTTACTATATAGGTGGCTGTCATTATTGAAAATGTCTATTAATTATCTGAGTCTATGTGTGCAATAATAATGATTTTGAGTAAAGGTGCTAAGTGTGTAACATTATAAACTGAGATGCTTCTTACGGAAGTAAGTAGGTTTGGTGCTTCATTGGTTTGGATAGAAAATCTATGTAAAGAGGAAGTACTCAGAGCCCTCTATAAATTTATAAGTGAAAGCCTTTGGACCTACTCTGCAAATTAAATACCGATTTATAATTAGAAATCGTATTACTTATTTTATGAAGCAATAATTAGACAACTAGGCCAACGGTCGGGGAAATAAATAGGGTGCTAAACGTTATAAGAAATTATAACGGAAGTTCATTATCTTTTCATTATTTATAAAATAAACCGTTTATTAGTGACAGTTTTCTGAGTAAATTATTACTAGTTCCATAAATGTACCGCTAAATAAATTATGAAAGCTATTATTATGCCATTAAAAAAAAATCATAAATAAAGCTACATTTATTATTATCCTTCTCTCGGTCGGTTCCTTATGGATGCGAAACGTGGCCCCTTACACTAAGGGAAGATCAACGCTTTAAGGATTTTGAAAATAAAGTATTACGTAATATATTCGAACCGAAAAAAGATGAATAACAGACAGAATTTATAACGCTATACAACGCTGAATAAAGAGGATTTCACCCGCTAAATAAAGCTTTGCGGTGTATAAGATGGGCATGTAAGTTTGTAGGGCTTAGTAACGAGCGGATCCCTAAAATGTTAATAAACTCTGAACCGATGGGAAAACGTCGAGAGGTAGACCGAAACGTTGAAGGAAAGATTGCTTTAAAACTGATTGAGTAGATTTGGGTTTGGAGGGGCGTCACTGGAAATATGTGTGTTGAGAACGATTGGTGGTATCGGCATCGTAACCGAAGGTTTAAGCCTTTATTATTATTAATATTAAAGCTATATTTATACTGATTGGACATTCTCAGGACTTGAAATTTATACTTAAAGAACAATGCTAAGGAATTAACTCAAATTTAAGAGTTGGTTCCTTGTCGCAGAATATGGATCATATTCTTTATTTTAATAGTAGTGTATCCAACAAAAAAAAGTTAATTTTATTTTGAATTGAACCTATTTCAAAGATTGTAGTACAGATTGATAGGGGATTGTCCTAGATTGGCTAAAACCTGATAGGGGTGCCACAAAGTAACCCTAGTCTAAAAGGTAAATTATGGAATATATCAAATACAATATAAACAAAATTTGGTGCGGTGCGAGCATCACACAACTTTCAATTACCTTTCTACTTTGAGTTGAAATTAATCCTCGCTCGTTTCAGAACAAATATTACTTATTATTTCATGTGGCAATACTTTCCTGTAATAATTTTCCAAGTGAGCCTTTGAGTTGACAGAGTCATTCACTAACTCCAACTATAACAGTATGTCATAAAGTAAATTATCAACTCCTTTCACAGTTTATATTTTCACTACTATTGAATATGCGAGATGGTTGATTATATCAGACAAACAACATTAAAGGTATTGAAAGACGATAGTTGACCCTTTAAAGTAGATTGTAGGAAGATAGGTTGGTAGAGTAAGATATTATTGTTAATTAACATTTCGCCCCACTTTGCAGGGTTTCATTAGGGTTTAATGAAAACAAGATACAAACATTGTAAGAATTGACAAAACATTAAAATAAATCTATATAATAATAATAATAAATATAATATTAAATTTCATTTAGTCATTCATTCAGTAATTTTTCTAATATATTGGTATCTTTATTGACCGCCACTCGGACCATCTTCATACAAAATTAAAGGTACTTTAGAGGAAACCATTTTGAAAATTCGGCATATAAGATCTATCAATTCTATTCTAATGAGACTAAGCTAGCTCTGTCTGATATTGAAGATCGTTTAATTGTACATTAATATACTAAGTTTGATTAAAATCATTTGAGCCGCTTTTGAGAAAATTTAAAACATCAATCCATAAAGTGGCATTTTATTCTATTAACTTTAGTCGTTTATATCGAAAAAGATACTGTCACATTCCTGCAACATACCCGTCTCAAATATGTAATTTCAATCGTACGACTGTTGAGCTAGGCTGTTCACATATCGACTGTTTGCGAGTAGTTCCCCTTACTATATATTCTATATATAGGTGAATTAAAGTAATAAAATTTTTCTAGTCAGATATGCCACTCTTACAGAGTGTACTAATAGGCTTCTATTTTATGAAAGATGGTTTCTAAAGCATTTTTCATTACTGAGATATTACAAATTTTTGTAGATTGGTTCCGTGTTCTGGATTATGTTTTCGTTGACTGTCTGGAGATGGACGGGTTCATCTTTTCTGCAAAGACACGAAATTGATGCTTAAGGAATTGAAAAATTAGTACTAACTCATGTTTTTCAAATTCAAGAATTGGTCCCTTTTCAGAATGTGTTCCATAAACGAATTAATCGTTTTGGGGAATATTTCTCAATCGATTAAAGTCATCTATCCTACTTTACTTTATATTATAACTTAAACAATTATTAGACTGCTTGAAGTTCAGAAAATGGCAGCAAATAATTGTCACTTTTAGTAATTAGGTTTATCAAAATATGATTCTTATTTATTTTTTTTTTACATAAAGTAATATAATTTTAGAGAGTAGCTTTCGTAGATATGATTATTTAATGTATTATTCATTTTTATTATTATTTTACTATTAAGTGCCCGAGCAATTTCTTCCTCTAAAGGTACCGTTTTCAATCAAACATTTTCAAGGATACTTAGTGGCTGAGAGAAAGCGGAACTGGGGGCTAAGCCGAAGGGTAGAACCCACTCACTGCCCACACCGCAATGACCACCTGCTCGAAGAAATGACACCAATACTGCTTTCGATACTGCTGTCTCGTTAGTAGAAAGTATACTCTGGTCGGCTACTTGAGTAGTCAACTATCTTTGTTTGAAGTGCTTACCCTACCTCGTTAGGTAACCTTGGCAAGTTGTGCAAGAATGCAGAATAATTGCTGTTTTATTTTCTTTATAGCTTTAATCTGTGGATCTTTGATTTAATTTGAATTAGATTGCTGGTTGTGAATTTGTTTAAACGTTTGCCCTGCTGGTTTTTAGTTAACGAAATATTCATTTAACAGTGAGTTGAGGGTTCAGTACCTATAATCCGTCTGTTGTTCCTTTTATATAAATTAGCCCACAGTCCTTTTTGTAGTGGTGGCTGTAATAGTGGATAAATTAAATCAAAAACTAGAGTTTTTCGTTCCTTTTTTTTATTTTTTTTTTTTAGTTTTTGTTGGTTGGTTTTTTAATTAGTTTTATCAACTGAGATCAATTAATATTGTGCTTACTAAGCTTAAAAATTGTATAGCCTCCACAACACCCTAATAGTCTAAACTGTAATATTTACATTTCACTTATGTCTATCATTTTTATGTGTTATTTTGGTACCAACAGATAGATGGTCGGACCATATTGGATGTAATTTTTTTATTTTTATTTTATTACTATAGATTTAATTCCACAAACATACAATTCCATTTGACAGTAAACTGAAAATGTAAATTGTAAAATTGAAAATAACAAAAAAAACATAATAAAATAGAAATGTTAGTAACATTATATTCCTACATACATGGAGGAATCTCAGATTTATTTTCGATTCATTTTGTTCGGATAATTCATATGAAGGAAACGGTGTTGAAACTTAAGGCAATTTCTATTTTTTTTTTTTTCATTTGATTGATAAAGATAAATATAGTAAAAACAACTTTATATCAACAGAGACAAAAATAACAAATTAAAAAAGAAAGTGACAAATTCAAAAAAACTAACCAACCAATAAGAAACTTCACTGTGAATTGTTTCTCATATTCGCCACTCACAGCGCTGTTAGTCTAAGCTGTTAATCCATCTAAGACTAATAATGTCCATTTGGTCCTGAAGTTGAAAAAATCTCCACTTAAGTCTCAAGGATTACTTTTTAATGCTTCGTTTTGAAGCAAAGTCCCATTCATTTTATTTAAGAACTTTTATCATTCTTGCAAAACATTTTATAAAAAAAATAAAATGTAATTATAGTTTCTTATTACTGGTCCGTATGGCCCTGAATAATAAAGATGCTGGAGGCTGGTCACTACTTTTTTTAGGCTTTTCTTACCTAAAATATTTCGAAAATTTCAATTTTAATGGTTTGTAAAATTATTCGAAAATTTAAGGTATCTTTTAATTATCGCAGATTTTTGTTTAATCCCTACATCTTATGCACCAATAAATCAAGAAAAGTTAGTTAAAGTAGAAAGTGGGGGAATGGAGTTTTTCATATTTCATACTGAGTAAATTCTGGTTTACTTATTTTACGATCCTAGATAGTAATCGTTTAATCTGCTCTAAAAAAAAAAATAATTTTGTGCCATTCACCAAATTCATAAAATAAATAAAAAAAGGGAAAATAAAGTACTCATTTCGATTTTAAAATATTCTGTGCAAGTAAAACCACTTATATATATATCAATATTATGTATTCATAAGAATGAATGATTAATTAATAAAAAAATATTTTCCCTCATGAAAAAAATTTAATTCCTAAGATAATCTCTTCTTGATCCCGTTCGTTTGCTGCCTCATTAGAATAACCGAATGGAATGGCTTTATTAAAATGGCTAATGGCGATGGTATTTAGACTTCTTTTAATATGATAAATATTAATAAAAACGTATTCGTGAAATTAATAAACCTTTCTCATATATTAATGACGTTTTAAAATATCACTATAAAATTATAAAACCAATTAATATTGAGAAAATTTACAATTAATTTATGGGCTTAAATTAAACAATAGATTTATTCCTCGATTACAGTAGTACATATTTTAACTTTAAAAACCCTTTCTAATTTTTTAAATGTCAATATTTTTTTTAAATTAATCAATTGCAGTATACGAATCCTTAAAAGTTAATTATTTTTTGTCACCCCCGAATATTATTTCATTTTACTCACTATTAATATATATATAATACGGTGTATTTACTTGAGATAAATCGCCTTTATTTGTTAGTGTTGCCTATGAAATAATTCAACTCCTTTCTGTTCCGAAATATTTTTATCTGGCTGGTGTGGTTTTCGGTTTCTTAACAAGATGTATATATACTAGTAGCCATCACCAAATTGAGCGGGTATTTTCACCATTACACCCCATCCAGTCCCAAGAGTGGAGTCCGGACTGGGCTCGAAGCATTATAACACTAGTAGGTGGCAAAGTAAACCGTCCCATTTTGCCTTGTACTCTCATTAATAGACGTAATTAATATTAATTACATCAATCTAAGAGTTTTATTAATAATAGTCTAGTATTAAGTATAAATATAAGTATTAAGTATTAAATATTAAATATAAGTATTATTAAGTATAAGTATTAATAATACTTGCCTTGAGATATTTCTAAAATAAGAGATAAAGAAGTCAAATCCTTTCCTAATTTACTAAATAGTCAATTAATTTGTGGAGGGAGAGTTGTACTATTGTAGGCGCTACACATTTATGGGGTTAATGCTTTAAATAAACTTACAAGTACGTAATATATTTAGGCAAATTGTTTAATTTTTCACTAAAATTAGTATTTTTACAATTCGTTTCTAATATTTATGGTTAAAGTACAAAAAATATAACATTTTATAAAGTTTCTCCGATTTGTTACTTGGGAAGTAGTTCACACTCTAAGATGTTTTGAGATTTTTAAGATTCAAAATGTTTTAATTTTGATCACATGCCTTAATATAATCTGTAATATCCTTTAAAATAATCTATCAAACATCTAGCACAGTTGGTTTATGTACAAGTATTTTTGTTATCCGAAAAATGATGAAATTTGGCTATTTCCATCATTTTGAAAAACCTATTTAAAAATTTTTCGAGTAAAATAAAATATGTATTATGTAAAATATTATGTGTTTAGTGCCTATTAATAATACACAAACAGTTATGAGAATCCGAGATATAGAGATTCAGCCCTTAGGTGCTAATTTCATATGGGAAATTTATATCATTAAAAATAATAAAATCTTAATATTTCTATTGATGAAATCTGTTACACTTGGTTACATTTTCTTCGACAACTGGTGTATTCCCCCTCCCTGAATTGGTATCTAAGGATGTCGTGACCGCAGTCCGCAGCACCTGGTGGCTGCCATATGGCATTGGGAACTTGGTTCTAACCTACATGGGGGTTTGTACATGGGGACTGCGATCTACCATAGAGGGCACAAGTTAGAAATATTTAGTACGATCGATCTGATTTATGAGAAGGCCACGCTCCCGTGAGGGGCTATTTTCATTTTCGAATTGATTGGTATACTCGACAATAAATTTTACAGATTTATCGTTTTCGGCTCGTTTAAATAAAAAAAGAAAAGAAAAATTACTCTTGACTTCTTTACTGAATCTTGGGTGTTTGTCAGCCCGTTTGTTAGGAGTTCTAATTTGGAAAGGGAATTCCCTGGGCACTTTGGCGCATAAATTGATATTTGTTTATGTTCCCATTCTGCGACTCTTACCGTCCTGAAAACATTCAAATTAGTATCTAATGTTACGATATAGCTTCATGGGAAAATTTTAGATATATATATAATATAAATATTTAAAAAAATTTTGATTGTCCAGACTGAAGCTGATACGGTTGTGTTGTAACAAACTATAAGTAACATATGCTA
>NW_027115705.1:1222852-1239955 GCF_000696795.3 Halyomorpha halys | reverse complement strand
CCGTAAACTTGTAAATCATTTTTTGTTACATTTAAAACTAGAAAAATCTAAGTATCTAATCTAGGAATAAACACATATATATATACACACAAATATATACAAACAAGTAAATCGTCTTGTGAAGAAAATACGCCTTGATAGTAATCTTTTATAAGATCATAAAATCTTCTCAACTAATGTGTGCTTAAAAAAAATATTAAAAAAATTCTTTGTAGGTTATTTCCCCCACCGCTTTTCTATTTGATGAATAAGTGATATTGATATTAAAAAAAAATAAATAAGTACGCCTAGAACCCATGATACTAATCATTGTAAGATTTTCTTTAAATTATGCTTGTCAAGCAAATATTAATTTTAAATTCTGGTGTCTACCAGTAGAATTGAATAATTTAAAAAAAATCAATTAATGCTTAAGATTATATTATTGGTGGACATTACAAAATTATTTTTCTATAACTACACCCCAGAAAGTTATTCCAATCATTTCTAAGGTCGGAGAAATTTAGATATCAGGTATTTCTTGAATAAATTCCCGATGGTATTCATGGAAAGGCACTACTTATGCATTCAGTAGGAAACTATCGATTCGTTCAACTTTACTCTGTAGTTGTAGATTTTCTCTTGATTATTTTTCACGTCTAGACTGTGTGTTCCTTTTCTGTAACTGTAAAAGTATCAGTTTTCATAGTGTAACTTCAGTAGAGCAGTTACTCGGGGCTGTCTGACTCGGTATATTAACTTCAGAAAGTTATGGCTATGTAAGAACTTTAAGGAAGGTTTATTTTCTCTTCTATATGTTATGTTTCATAATCTATTATTTAATTTTACTTTGAAAGTGAATAGTTAATTGATAAATTAATAATTGTGTAATATAATAAAAAGATAAAATATAAATCTAAAAATGAATAAATGAATTAGATAAAATAGTCTTGTGTTTTTGTAATATATAAACAGAAAAATGTAATGTTAGTTTCTTCATTATATTAGACCTTCTGAAGTTTTTAACTGATTTTAACCTGATTCTTTTCCTTTCAAAATGCTTAGTGTCGTCCTGGAAAGGTTCCTAGACAGAACTTTCAGTATTGTTGTGAATAAATCCATAATTGTTATAGCTTAGGAATGCTAATATAACCAGAAGGTTCGATGCCGATACCACCAATCGTTCTCTACATGCATTACTTCCTACTTACTATTAAGTTTTTAGATGGAAGGCGCGAGCTAAGCAGTTTCGAAATTAAAAAATAAAAAGTATTTCCCGCCTTAAACCTCGCCTTTATTTCCTCATCAATATCGTTTTTTCTAGTTACCGTAGAACCTGAATACTTAAATCTATCAAAATATAGCTTACAAACCTTATTAAAAAAAATTGTTGGTTGATTTACTACGTATTTTGGTTTAATTTATGTAATTACGACAAAAATTATAATGTGTACGTGAATGTTTAATTTTAACTAGGTTGATGTCACTTCCAATTGTGTTCATTCAATCTATATGTATTACTTACTCCAATCTAGTAGTAAGGAATCGTTGTCGGATTATTTTGTTGATTTATATAAATTCTTATACTTTTAATTACTATTTTTGGTGTATTAATTGTTTAATTAATTTTACATTTCATTTCTGATTCAAAATATCATTATTAATGAGTTAACACACATGTTATAAATTTGAATATAATGTAATTTAAATTTCATGGGATCTTTACTTTTCCTTTTAGTTCCTGTTGCTGAAATATATCTAATGAAATGCAGGCCTTAGAGCCCCCTTCGTTCCCTCCATTTTCGTTCCATTTTAGACTTCGTTTGGGCTAAATCTTTTAAGAAGCACATTATTTTCGAATAATTGAAGTCGTTGTTCTTTTCGCAGCGTGAGACCATGTTTCTCATCCATAAAGAACAGCGAGAGGTAAAGTAGTCTGCAAATTCTAATTTTAAGGTTTCCCGACCGCAGCCTTGGTAGGAACAGTTCTTTTATTTTTCACCCCTTGGACCTTCGTTATCTCTGTGAGTGTTTTTACTTTGAATTTGGAATAACTTCTTAATACTTCATTCATATAATTTTTTTTTTTTTTAAGAACATGTAATCATATTGTGAATTATTACAAATATTAAGAAAAAAATTATCAAGACTTATTGAGAGTTTCAAGGACTGTGCGTGCTCACTTTGGGTTAGCATCACTTTACTCTTATTCTTTCAGTTGATAGATTTTTTTTTGGGCAAGTAATTTTTGAATAGACAAAACGTTAATTGAAATGGCAGTCTTGAAAAGGGTGAAAAGGTTGTAGTACAGTCTTTGTCACAAACATTTATACAGTAATATTTTTAGATAATTTAATTAATTAATTAATTTTCAATCTATAAATTGTCTAGATTTTAATATATTTTGTATAATAATATTATTTGTTTAATATTGTTATCATTATTATTTGTATAATATTATTATCATTATTATTTGTATAATAATATTTGAAAAAATATTCTTAAGTGTCTTTATCCTGTTTTGGAAGAAAACAGTGTGATTCCTGACTATCAATTCTGCTTTATACCTGAGATTATTGTATAGTGTGATGTTTTAATGATAATTTAAAGGTGGAAAAAAATATGTAGGTGTTTATTTAGATAGGGTAATTAAATTAGAAAATGGGCGAAATAGTATTATTAGTCATGAAACGTATAGATTAAAAAATGTTCCGGATTACAGTAATTTCAAAACAAGGACCTATGAATTGCATTATGTAGTCCTTGATTTATCATGAACTAGAACTGGAATCATTAGTTGAATTTTTCAAAATACATTGTACAAAATTCCATTCCTAGCTACCAGCAGCTTAGTGACTGGCTTTACTGCATAGAGCAGTGGTTCCCTACATTTTAGGGGGGGGGGGGTCGAACCCTTCTGGTAGGGGTAGGAAAATGGAGGAATCCATTCATTATCTTTTGATAAATATAGTGTCAAATGTCGTATTTTCAGCAATAACTAAGAAAGGGTAGCATACCTATTCAAAGGAATTCTTAGATGGTAAGGTTCAAAACTGTGTTGAGTTGACGTGGAATGGGCAATTGTTAACTTATTTCGCCGAACTCCGATTGGGAACCATTGGAATAGAAAATCAAATTTCATCTCGAAAACTGAAGCTCAGGATAACGCAAAATATTCTGCTATGAACTCTGTATTTATTATTATTATTAATTATTTATTCTCTATTTCAATTAGTTATTTTTTAAATTAATTATATACATATTAGTTTTATTTTTGTTGTTAGATGTTTTTTTATTAATCAAAATTATTCGATAATTATAACATTGTTAATAGTCTATTTTTTCTTGAGACTAAACTCTTATATTATCAATTATTAAAGGCAAATCTAATTGTTGTAAGAACCATTATACTGATAAAGTAATATAAAAAAAAATGTTTTACAGCGTCTAACAACCATATCGACCATTTTTTGGCTTCAAGTTGGAAGCCTTCCATGTATATATCATTTATTAGAATCTGCTACATTTGAATTTTATCCGAAGTATGTTCTTCAATAATTTTTTTTTCATCTCTTAAAGTTTGAACAGTTTCTAAAAGATTTTGAATGATTTTCATTCCTTTATTTTACTTAAATATTGTCTAGGAATCTTTTCTTCTCGATTTATCAGGCTTCAGGCTGGGGTTGCCAGGTCGCTGAAGTGAGTTCCCCTAAAAGTACCTAATTTACTGCCCCCCTTACCGCTCTCTGCCCGGAGGGTACGAGATGTGGCAAGAAAGCTCCCAATAAAATTTTTTTGTCCGTACTAAATAAAACCTTCTGAACCATTACACCCTTCTCTCCCAAAATATCCCTGAGGACAGAGGGTAAAAAACACGTTTGAGGGGAACCTTTCAGCCTGTCGTTCTCGGATTGATCCGTTAGAATCATCTAATAATGGACTCGACTGTCTGTAAGGTTTTGGTTCATGTAATGTTGAATTATTCATTATATTTTTATGTAAATCGCATGATGGTGAATACTGTGATCGCTATTTGTGCGCCATTGTTCAACCCAAATAATCGATAACTCTTACTCCGCCCAGACATGCATGGAACCGTCTTATGGGTTTCGCCGCTGATTGTCTGAGCACTTCCAGGAAGGCGCTCTCCGTATTAGGTCAAGGTATTCTGTACCTGAAGAGAGGTTCACCATTTTTTTCTCTCCATATCTTTTTTTGTTGCTTTTAATCCGAGATCTCGGTGGTCCCCCTTTGAGCTCTAGTTTATTCTCAACTATTTCTTTATCACTTATTTCTGTTACATCGTCTATTTATCTACAGAACGGTTTGTATTAAAAAAATATTTTGTGTGCTGATTACACAACTTTCACTTACCATTCTACTTTGAGATGAAATTAATCTTTGTACATTTAAAATCAGGATAACCATATTTTCCCTTGCCGTATATTTTATATATAAGTAATTAAGATTAAGTTATGGTTATCATTTCAAATTAAACATATTAAAGTTACTTAAAAATTGTTGGAGATGGTCAGGGGCTGCGGTCACATAAGGAACATAAATAAACAACAAAATATTTATTTATTCCTGCCAAAATATTACCATGAATAAATATTTTTTTGTTTATTTAGCTTCTTTCTGCTGATCGCACCCCCGACTATCTAAAGATGAACTAGAAATGTTTATACTAGGGGTATTCATGATCTATGTTAAAGCGTGTTAAATGGAAAAACTCGTGTTAAATCGAAAAAAATTGCCTTCTTTTGCCGTGGTAAAACGAAATAACATTTAACATGGCTGAGAGTCTGTTACTTGGTCAGTTAAATCGAGAATGACGTCACACAATAGACCAGTTGAGATCGCCGCCATATTAGTTGTTGTGACTTTCAATACAATTGTCAATTAGCTCATCTTCATTCTCTTCTTCACAAGTTTGAAGATCAATAAGACACTCATAAGCTAAACTTTCACACAAATTCCACTTTTCACTCACTCTAGGCATGTTTTAATTAATTACTTAAATCAAAACTGAAGTAAACAATAACATGAGGGTCTGGAAGGAAGGTTATAAACATAAAGGCTTATACAAGTTGCTGAGAAAATCCGCTAGGGACTCTTATGCATTTAACGTTTAACATGACTTCAAATAGGGCTGCTCACAATCCTACAGTTATAACATTTAACATGGTAAAACATATAACATTTAACACAACATCATGAATACCCCTACTGACTCTAAAAATTCTGTTATCTCTGTTAACACAGAATAAACACTCGATTATTGGGGCGAGAAGTAGATGAATTTTTTTTTTCAGATCTAATCTTTTAGACAGATATAGTTTTGGACTGGTTTCCGTAGGGGGTGTATGCAAAAATTGATTAGTAGTTTTGGCATTGAATTACCGGAATCGTTAATCCGTATTATTATAACGTTAAATCTGTGTGAACTCTAATATCGGGAGATCCTATGTGGCACACCCTTCCTCTGATGCATTGTGTTAGAATAATAAACCTTGGGGTTCAGCGGGGCTACTGACCCTCAGCTGTCAAGAAACAACGCTTCCTTCATGGGTTGTTTTGTGTTGAATCTCTGAGTAACACTTAACTTATCTTCTTTCAACAACTTGCCTGTTATACTTATCTATTTCAAGTAGTTCTGTTCTTGTGGCTTTTGTAATGGCTGGTCGATGAAGTTGATCACCGAACCAGAACGTATCCTTGAATCCGTAACAATGTAACTTCGACATGAAGAAAATATTTTCTTGTGTCGAACAATAGAGCAACTACAATATTCATTATGATTATTGTATTAAAAACGTAAGGAAATTTCATTTTATAATATTTACATTATATAATAACTTATTTCATTAAATTAGTGTACATTTCCAGTTGAAAAATTTGATTAACGATGTTAATCATAGTTCTTTCTTATCTTAAAATATGTCTGTTCCAGACTATAATTTAAAAATAAAAATTTACAATTTATTATTGCTTGTAATATTGTTTATTAATGCGTAAATCGGAGGCTTTCTTAAAAGTGAGAATAAAATCCTCAACGTTTAAGCTTTTCTTTAACTGAATATTTAAAGAGAGCTGATACGGAAACCTTTCAGCGGGTACAGAACGCGGAATTTAGTTACTCAGATTCTATGAATATAGTTGAAGTAATAAATTTGTTTGGTTGGGTTAGGTTGGATGAAAGACGAACCTCTATAAAAATAATTATTAGAACCAACGGGTATCATCTCATACGTAGACGGGAGGAATGTGTAAGATTTTGTTATGGATGGTATTGGTAGCTTTTCTCCTAAGCCGTCTGATTATTGTTATTATTAGTTCAGTTCTAATAAAATCTTTAATTACTGCTTTTTGTGATTTTTTTTTCCATTTCTGTATTTCTAGGCCCTGTTTCATAGTAAAGGATTAATTAGTCTCTAATGTAAAGTGTAAGTCAGGAAATTTGTGAAGTTGTACGATGTACCAACTTCAAGACAAAGTGATTGTACTTCGTTATAAGACAGGACCTTGTTTGTCTCTCTTTAAAATGTTTTCCATAATATTGCATGATTTATTTTGAAGTTGCTTACTATGAATAATTTTTGTAATATCTCTTTCCATATCTATTTATTTATTTATTTAACAATTCGTATCTGATTTTCAATTTTGTTATGATCTTTTACTTGATATGAACAGTGTTTAAAAGTTTATTTATATTATTTTCTTTTTTACGTGTTTTAGTAATTTTAATTTTATTTTATTGATAATAGTTATAGTTATATTTGTGTTGTTTGAACATTGATTGAGCTATTAGTGTTGGATGCTGCAAGGATTACCTTACAACCCCCTGTTGTGTTGCATTGCCTGAGCATGCCATAAAGGCGCTAATTGGCCCTATAACACTCGGTGATATTTCACTTTAATGCCGTTTCCTTAGAATTGTCGACGCCATGGTGTTCCAGAAGGAGCCTTATTTTAGCGGGAGGGCTCGTTTTCTTTATTTCCTCCTGTTGGCCTGTTTAGGCAGCCTGCTGTGGCTTTTTCATTCCCCACCCAGCTGACGCCTCCTCGTCATTCACCAGTCGTTTATCAAGTCGGATAAATCTCTCTCGCAGCAAATAAAGTTTCAAGTGAAAAAAAAACAACGATGCCGTGGCTTTATTGCATTCTGTCCTGGAATAGAGGGGGCGAGTGACAAAAAGGTATCGAAACGAACTTAAATTACTTTGAAACTCTTATTGCAGAGGGCATATTACGTTTTTTGTCATATTTTCTTATTAACTTAATAATTTATCATTTTTTTTTTTTGTAATGTGTTTTACAGTGCTTAATATCATACAACGGATCGAAAAAATCCAATACAAAGTTAAAAACAATACGCGCATCGCACAATTTTCTCTTTCCTATTTTGAGTTTCAATTAATTCTTTAAAATAATTAATTTTCGTTTAAAAAAGACTGAAAAATTTCTTTACTATCAACAATTGCAATGCTTCACACATTTACACACATAGACAGGTTAAAGTAAAAAATTTAAATTGTCATAATAACCATAGAAACTCTTCGTTATTTATAAATTCAGTTTATATATTATTTATTTCGTCTATACCCTACGGCTTCTTGTCTTAGATATGTATGTATATATATATTATTTTCGGCTTTCCAAATATGTCTTGCATCCATTAGTATTATTCTTTTTCTCCCCGTTACTTAATTTTCTTCCATTTTCTTTACTATTAACAATAAGAGGTGGTTTTAATAATTTAAAACAAACAAGATATTTTCGATATTTGACCTACAATTTAATTGTATATAGATGTAATGATTAATCAAAATCTGTTTAGGTTAAAATATTAAATTTGTATGTGCATTATTTACTGTTGGTTGTTTGCTTTTATGACCAATAATAAATACAAGTTATTTCAATGGGGATTAGACATAACAGATATTAAAGACAATTTAATTGTACATGCTTGTAACGAGTTTAACAAGAAATTTGTTTTGGGGAAAAGGGAAGAAATGGTAATTTCTTACAGGGAAAATATTGATCCCCGGCATACCCGCCTTATAACCAAATCTAAGTTTTGTACATTTTTAACTGAGCTGTTTATTTAAAGACACGGATTATTTTGTTGTGCTATTATTTATCATTGGTCATTTGATTTTATTACCCTTGGTTAGACCTTAAAACGTGTTTATCCGTTGAAAAATCAACAAGTAGAACTTAGTTCAACGTCACTGGATATGAAAAATAATATTATATTTTCCACACTTCTATTTGGTCTTTAATTGATCATAGGTTAAAAATGTATAAAACATATTTTCATTTCTTTGTGTCTATCTTGAAAAAACCGCATGATGGACCTGCCTACTTCGTTCATTTGATACTAGTCTTCCAGTAAAAACTTTTTCTATCCCAGTGGATTCCTTATCATGTGCTTTTGTCTTGACGATTGATTTTAACTATATTTAGATAACAATGGTTACTGAAGTTGAACCGATATTTCTTCTATGAACTTATCTCCTGTTGTTAATGTTTATTTTCTTTTTTATAAAATCCGTTTTTTCTAGAATTTATTTTTATAATCTGTATTATTATTTATTCTTCACCCCGTCTTCGTAAACTATTTCGTATTTTAAAGAGAATCTTCCTTTGGCGTTCCTGTAGTGAATCCGTATGTGGATAGCATCCGAATTCCTTCAAGCAATGTAACGCGCAGCTAATCGGAATTCTTCGGTACTGTTGGTATGTTCGTCCATTGGTAAGTTCTATAATGAATTATCTAATTAAGGAATCCAATGTAAATAAGGAATCTAGTATAAATTTGGACCCATGTTAAAATGTTAATATTTGTATCATGTTCGGCAAAGACTGTACGAGTAAAATTATAGATAAAATTAATACTATATAAAACATATAGTTCTTTCTTTCTGAATTTATTAGGTAATAGTGTGAAGTCTATTAATTAAATATTTTTGACCATTTAGTACTTAAATGTAATTCTTTTTTTAGGGGAGGGGTGGGAGGTAAATAATACGGTTATGTTGTGCGTGCCTTGCACATCCGATTATAAATTTTGGAATTAATTTCTTTAAGAAACATTCTACATTACCAAATTGTTGGGAGTGAAGCTTTACCTTTTCCGGATATTCTATGTACTGCCGCGTCATCCCAACGTGCTTTTATTTTAAGTCGGGAAGCGTTGGACCGTTATTCAAAGTTTCAATCTTGCAAATGGTATACAACATCCTTATATTCTTGAACGAGGTTTTGCGTTTTGATGTGTTAATAAATTATTCCCATATTAATATCCATTCAACATTATTTAAAATTTGTTTCTTCTAATAAAGATTATAAAAATGACGAAGAAATTCAGAATGTCAATATTGTGTAGGTTAAGGTTTCCAATGAATTTGATTCGTCCTGCACAACACCTTGCATAGCTTTAATCGTTTTTCTCCATATTTTCATGCAAATTTATTAGTTTTTCCAGAAATTAGTAACTTTTATAAAGGTCCATCGTATAAGATAAAATTAATTTACCATTAATCTACCGAAAAAAAAAAAAATGAGCAAAACAACGGTAAATCAACCCCGTGGTTTCGGAAGGACTCCTAGGGCAGCACACCCTAAGCACTACCCTTTATAAAGTGGAAATTATTAATTAGGTTCAAATCATCTTCCACAACCGTTGTTGAAGAAACAGTAAAAAGTACTGAACCGTTTATTGGTTGTAGGTAAATGTTTATTTCTTTTAATCTGTTGTTATGACACAGAAGCTTGATATTTGGTATTCTGGATTATGTTAATTATAAAAAAAATTAGTTATGTACTTAATCAGCTAATTAATGAAGGAAAATAAATTCGTATTCTTCTATTATAGAAAGAGATAAGCCTTTCGTATCAATTACACGCTATTCAAACAGACCTGATCCCTATTCAATTGGATATTTTTGTTCTCAGAGCTCAATAGCAATAAGATAAAAACGCAAAACCTCCATCACGCCTCGGCTAAATGAAGAACTTCAATTAAAAAAGCCATCCATCATTTAGTGTTTTAATTAATGAGGACGGAGGAGATACAAGAGAGTATAGCTCTGCCTCAAGACAATACTCTAGGCTCCCGAAGTTCATCTAATAAGAAGAACAATTGTAGCTGTAGGAATTCATTCAAGCGTTGGTCTCTCAGGAACACTGCTGCTGGAATAAAAGAGCTATGTTACAATTAGCTGCTAATTATTAACAAGAAAGTATTCATTATTACAAAATACTAAAGAATCAAACCGAAGAACTTCAGGGCTTGAACTGTATAGAAATGTTTCGGACAGAGTTAATTATCTGCAATAGTAACTTTAAACATGATGAAGTATTTTAAATCAAATAAAACAGCAAGGTAGCTTAACTGATCATATAAGATCTAATATGAATTGCGAAAGCAGCACACCAAATAATTCAAAACATTTTGCTGGTTCAATAGCTTAACACTGTGTAAAGATATGATCGCTATGGTTATGTAGTTGCTAATCACTTGTTATTATTGGAACGGAGGGGAAGGGGTATAGTAATGAAATTATGAATTAATTTTCATCTGTTTATGCCACGTAATAAATATCAATTATGAATTATTAAGCTCCTAGACTCTACTAACGACATATTATTAAAAATAAAAGGAATGGAAAAAGTAGAGAAGTAAATTCAGTTATTTTAAAAACTTAAAAATTTTAATTGATAAAAAGTTATTTATTTAATAAAAATCAATAATATCCTCTGGACTAGATGTTATGGAAATATATCATTAATAAAACCAATCAGTATTAAATGAAATCTGGAAGAATGCTAAATTCATTTTAATTAAGAGGGTTTGCATATGAAATTTTGTCCGAACAATTAGAATTCATTTTAGCATGAAAACTACTACTCCTACGAAGGCAAATATAACAAACAACTTTACAACACATTGAACTAACTTTGATAAAAATGCTGGCTGACATCCGTATGCCTAATGGATCCTGAGATATAGTTTTTTAATAAAAAATTTTGTCCAGACAACCAGAAATTAACATTTTGTGAATTTATTTCGTCAAATATCATGAAAACTACTACTACGAAGATAAATGTAATAAACTGCTGCATAGTACGTTAAACTAGCTTTAATTTGAGTGCTAGCAGACATCAGACATTTGTACGTCTATTGGTATAGTTTTTCATGAATCCAACATTTTTTCCTAACAACTTAAAATCAATATTTTAAGAATTTATTTTGGTGAATATCATAGAAACTAATACTCAGTTTTTCATAAATCAGAGCTATTGTCCAAACGACTAGAAATCAATATCTCCTTAATTTATTTTAGCAAATATCAAGACAACTAATGATCCTAGGAAGATTAACGTCATAT
This sequence comes from Halyomorpha halys, assembly GCF_000696795.3. Classification (NCBI taxonomy): domain Eukaryota; kingdom Metazoa; phylum Arthropoda; class Insecta; order Hemiptera; family Pentatomidae; genus Halyomorpha; species Halyomorpha halys. The sequence continues at coordinate 1,228,580 of NW_027115705.1, read as the reverse complement.
ACTAATTTATAGCGCATTAAATTAACTATAATTTGAGTGCTAGCAGACATCAGACATATGTACGTCTATTGGTATAGTTTTTCATGAATCCAACATTTTTTCCTAACAACTTAAAATCGATATTTTAAGAATTTATTTCGGCGAATATCATAGAAACTACTACTCCTAAAAATAAAAACGTCATAGAGTCCATTACTGTACATTAAACTATCTATGAGTGCTAAGTCATCTGTACGTCTAATGGTACCGGAGATATAATTTTTCATAAATCAGAGCTTTTGTCCAAACGACTAGAAATCAATATCTCCTTAATTTATTTTAGTAAATATCAAGACAACTAATGATCCTAGGAAGATTAATGTCATATACTAATTTATAGCGCATTAAATTAACTTTAATTTGAGTACTAGCAGACATGTATATGTCTTTTGGTTCCTGAGATATAGTTTTATCATGTAGCAAATATTGTTTTCCAAACAACTAAAAATTAATATTTTGTAAATTTTTAATTTTAGCAAATATCATAAAATCTACCACTCCTACTAAGATAAACTTCAAAATCTACTTCATAGTCCATTAAACTAACTTTAAAATGAGTGCTAACAGACATCTGTACGTCTAATGGTTCTTCAGGTATAGTTTTTCATAAACCAGAGGTTTTTTCCAAAAGACTAAAAATCAATATTTGGAGAAATATATTTTGGCAAATATCATGAAAACTACTACTGATCCTAGGAAGATAAACGTCATAAACTACATTATAGCACCTTAAACTAGCTTTAATTTGAGTGCTAATAGACATCTATACATCTAAGAGTTATAGATTTTCCTAAATAAATTCACGAACTACTGATTTTTCAGTACCTTTTTTATGAAATTTTGAAAAGTTTTTAAAAAGCATATCTAGGGAACTATTGAACGTAAATTGTTCTTGTAGGGTTCATATTTTGGAAAATTCCCTCTACTTTAAATGATGTTCTGTTAGGTTTAAGCGCTGTTGGTAATTTAAGGATATGGAGCTCAGAATGAAACATTAATTTTTTTCAACGTTTTACAACAGCCCCAATATTTTATTCGCCCTAACTACACTTGGCAGTCTCGTCAACTTTGACTTATATCTTGGTTATATATGGTTTTAATTAAAGTAATAAAAAATTGCAGTGAAACAACTGATTTTTTTTTCTCCTCTTGAGCTATTGGACTATCTGGTCGATACTAACACTCCCTTCCCTGGTACAATTGCTTTATAAAAGGCATGACCCCTTGGTTGGCTAAAGTGGGGCCCTGAAAGAAGCAGATTGGACTATAGGCCCTTTGTCAGTACAATCCCTTGAGTTGAGGTTCGACGACCCCGGGCAGTAGCTGCCTGTGGGAAACCGCACTCGTTCACATCTGCTAACTTATCCAAGCATTCACTTTCTCTTACATAAATGTTGACCTCGATAAGTAGTTAGTCGGATTATATCTTTAGGAAATTTGTCAAAGTCCATACTCCATAGTCGAATAAAATGATGTTCCAATACATTGCTAAGGTAGAATCCAATTATTTATTGTTTTATGTGTCATGAAAACAAAAAATTTAATCTAAAATGATATTTGAAAAAAATACTATTTATGACTTGAATTTATTGAGTAATTTTCACTTTCATATTGAACTAAAGCATGAAGCAAACACAGTTGTAAAAAAAAAAAAAATAAAATCTTAGTGCTAAGTTATTTGATTTGGAACCATAAATGTGGAAATGGAATCTCCAGTATCATTTGAGTTAGTAGGTTTTGTGCATAACTTTGAAATCTAAAAGCACTTTGGGACTGCGAACTTCATTTTCTGAAAATTGGGAAATAGTACATTCTTGGTTTTGCCTTAGGTACGATATATATCGAAGATTAAATAAGTAGTCCTATAATAAATAGGACCATTGTTTATTGTATTTATAATAAAAATATTGTGTACATGCATATACTTATTTAACATTATGACAAGCTCCTGGTATGAAGCTCCTTTAATTATGTCCCTAAGATCTGTGTCACTGCGTGAGATTCTACCAATTTTTTCCGGAAATTATTCATTCTGAATGTTTAGTTTGCTTTCGCGGCTACAATTGCCTAACGAAGTAATATTTTCCTAAATTTTGATTCTTTAGTCTCACTAGCAAAATTTTTAATTTTTATGAGAAAACGTGATTTTCTTTTTTAAAAAAAAAAAAAAAAAAAAAAAAAATGATATCTCAACAACTGGCTTGAGTTCTTGACATTTTCTCCTGAAACACTTTGTGTCTTTTATTTTAATTTTTTTTCATGTTGTTTGGTAAGAAGTCATGATTTCTTCAGAAATAATCTTATTTTGAAATAACATAATTTATTTTTCATTTAAAGATATTTTATTTTATGAACATATTATATAATATTGCCAAAGATTTCTGAAAATAAAAATTATAATATTACTATACCTGTTGAGCTGTAGAAGGTTCTGTTAAGCGGATACCTCGAAGGGCGCTAAGCTCTCGGATAATGATTTCCTGATTCCAAAACAACTACTTAGCTCTCAGTTCTTGCTCGCCTAATTTCAGTTTTTGTTCGTGACTCAGATGAATTAGTCGAAATTGTATTACGTAGTTACTAATACCTGAAATTGAAGTTAACTTATCATAATAGCGGCGAACTATTACTTCGTCTGATCTCTTTTTATTTTTTTAGCACGTCGTTTGATGTATTTTGATTATTGATGTATCCTAATTTAAGGAAGCAAGACATCTTGGGTCGTCTTTACATATAAAAATTAATAGATCCAATAGAAAATAGGTAAATAAAGAAAAAAAAAATTAATGAAACGACGCAAGCTTATTGAGGAGCATAAACGGATTGCGAAAAAATCAAACATATGGAATATAGTTGAGTCTGAAATGTTCAATAAAGACATTTTTACAAGAGGTGATAGCTTATCTTAGTCCATGAGCCCAAGAGGAGAATAAAGGAAGTTATTTCTAAACGCAGCTATGAGTGAAAATTAATGACTCTGCCAAACATAATTAGGGGAAATAAAATACGAAAAATTCGTTTCTCAGTTATTTAATGTAAAAAATAAATAAATACAATCGTGTGTTATTTCCATTTAGAAAATGGTTCCTAACCGGAGTTCCGCGAAATAATTTAGTAATGGGTCATTCCACCTCAATGCAACACAGTTTTGTAAGGTTCAAAAGAATCTCAGGTTTTCTTCACATTTTGCACAGATGATGTGTAACTATGCTAACATTTCTTCGTTTCTGCGGATAAGACAAATCACTTTTTTTTGTATCAAAGGAGGAAATTCTTTCAAAATGGTTCAGCTACCAAAAATATTTTGGGAATGACTTATCTAGACTATACAAGGGATACATTAGAGAGTAAATATTGAAATATTTTAGATGCAAGTCCCCATAAGTGCTGAAAGAGCTCCATATCTTAAAACTACCTACAACAAAAAACCTTTATAAAAGACATGGACAACAATTAGCTATAGTTGTAACTAATAGCTAGAATTGCCATGGATACGACCATAATTCGTGAATGAACCATTGATAAATAAATATTGTATCCATGATAATTTCAACTATTAGTTTCAATTATAGCTAATTTTTCCCCAACTCTGCTTCTTGATGCTTTACAGTCGAGTAAATTCTCAAAAATACGTGTCCTAATATACATCTGTACTTCTAATAAATAGTCCCTGGCATATAGTAGGGGTATTCATGATGTGTTAAATGTTAAATGTTTTACCATGTTAAATGTTATAACTAAAAGATTGTGAGCAGCCCTATTTGAAGTCATGTTAAACGTTAAATGCACAAGAGCCCCTAGCGGATTTTCTCAGCAACTTGTCGTATAAGCTTTTATGTTTAATACCTTCCTTCCAGACCCTCATGTTATTGTTTACTTCAGTTTTGATTTAAGTAATTAATTACAACATGCCTAGAGCGAGTGAAAAGTGTAATTTGTGTGAAAGTTTAGCTTATGAGTGTCTTATTGATCTTCAAACTTGTGAAGAAGAGAATGAAGATGAGCTAATTGACAACTGTATTGAAAGTCACAACAACTAATATGGCGGCGATCTCAACTGGTCTATTGTGTGACGTCATTCTCGATTTAACTGACCAAGTAACAGACTCTCAGCCATGTTAAATGTTATTTCGTTTTACCACGGCAAAAGAAGGCAATTTTTTTTCGATTTAACACGAGTTTTTCCATTTAACACGCTGTAACACAGATCATGAATACCCCTAGTATTCAATAACTTCATAGTACATTTAGCCAGCTTTAATTTGGGTAAATTTGTTCGTTTCATGGCTGAGATTTAGTTTTTCATAAACCAAAAGTTTTGTACAAAGATCTAAAAATCAACATTGTGTCCATTTATTTTTGCACATCTCATGGAATACTCTACGATACATACTTACTACTCCTACGAAGATGTACAACATTAACTAGCTTTAATTTGAGTGTTAATAGACATATCGCACTAGTATTTCTAAAGTGACATAAGTCTAAAACTTATATTTCTGGAAATGACACTCTTGCCTATGGAGGGGGAATACCATTAAGGCAGCAAGAGTGACACAAGTGCCCTCTGGCGGACAAGCTCTGAAGCTAGGTTGATACAGTTTTGATGATTCATAAAGATATATTTACCAATTTCTTTCATAGTAATAACTCAAAAATACCGATTTTTGAGTTGTGTCACTTTAGAAATACTAGTGCGATATGATATGTGTGTATATGACATATATATGTACTTCTAATGATTCCTGAGATATAAGTTTTCCCAGAATAAATTAACTAACTAATTATTTTTCGTTATCTTGTAAAGAAATGTTGCTTTTTAAAAAAATGTATCTCGAGAAATATGAAACGTAAAGAGCTCTATTAGGGCTGGTAGTCTAGCAAATTTACTCTACTTTAAATGATGTTTTATTACGTTTTTTAGTATTTTAAAGGAAATGGAGCAGATATAAAAAGCTATTTTTTTTATTCCTCCTTACAATGATTGGCAGACTCTTGTATAGTTTCCTTTAAAGTAATTGAAAATTTGGGTGAAGTAACTGTTTTGTTTTTTCTTCTGGGCTTTTGGATCATCTTATGGCTTCATACAATAAGTGCAATTGGTTTTTTTCTCTTTAGCTCCGGCAGGTTACTGTTTACACTAACTAGGTACAGCTGTCAGGGTTTCTATCTACTTCCATTTAACGGCTTCGACTTTTTCACCTCAGCGATGTCTGAAACCGTTCTGCACGGCCGGGCAGTCAACCGATGTCTGTGTGGGCTTGACGTGGTACCGCTTGCGATAGGCAAAACATTTATTTTTTACCATCTGTAAAAACATCATTTGGATCGAACAAAAAAAAATCAACTTAGTGTTTAGTGTGTTGGTTGGTTCTAGTATTATTCATTTATTTCGAATTCAGAGAAAGTTGTTAATTTGGATACATTCCTAGGTAGCAATGTCGTTATATTGATCTCAGAATTACTCTTGTTATGGCGACAGAGTTTGTTTAAATTTTTAATAAATCTTATTTATCTCTCAAAAACAATAAAAAATTGTAAGGTGGGAGGGATTCATTGTATTAAACTACGTTTTAAGCTTAACAATTAGGTTATAAATAATTAAAAAATAAAATAAATTTTAGAAAAGGAACAGCAAAACATGATTTGATGTTTCCTGAAATAACTTAATGCATTTTTTTTTATTGAA
>NW_027115705.1:1213088-1222784 GCF_000696795.3 Halyomorpha halys | reverse complement strand
ATTTTGTTCTATAATTTTGTTTTGTACAGTCTGGTTTTAGCTAGAAAATAATTAAACTTATGTAAAGAAATTGGATTACGTTACTACCCATTTGCCTCCATAACTCCATATTATTTTTAATTTAACTTTTTTATATTATGTTATATTTTATGGTCTTCATTATTTTTAAAATAATAAAAAGCACCCATGAATTTTAATTAGAAGTTTAATGAGACATTCCAAAGTTTTTTATGTTGATTAAGTTTTAAATTTCTAATTGTAATACTTTTTCTCGTGTCATTTGCCCATAGGACTGCGTGAAATTTGTGTGGTTTAATTTATTTTTTTTATGTACATTACTTGATGTTATAGACTTACTTGAAGCGAATTAATCATTGTAGAGAGCAGGAAAAAATAAATAAAAACCGGAAAACTCAGGAATATTCCTGTCATATTGCTATTTGCTACCGTTTCGGCATTCTTTGAAACATGGTAACTTGTTCCAAAAACTTGTAAGTAAAGTTTATAACTCATTTTGACAGCCATTTTAGTCTCTTTAGTTGTTCGAGGAAACTCAAATTCTTATGTTAATTATTAATATTATATTTCAATAACTATATATAAATTTTTAAAAAAGTAGTGGATGTCGGTAATTTTAAGGGTGATTTTTAAAACCGGGAACCGGTCGAAAATTACAATTATTAGAATTATTTTTTTAATGTTTTATCCATTATCACTCAAATTATATTAATTGATTAATTAAAATTAAATTATTTGTTTAAGTAAATTTATCTTAATAGCAAACTACAGTCTGTTTTTTTCTGTTTTCCTATTTGGTCTAGCTCTTTTTATTTATTTATTTTTTTATAATGGGTTTTTAGTTTGTACATCTTTTTACTAAGGACTCCAATGAAGGCTATTGTTGTTATTATTATTATTATATCCTTTTGAAAGTTCCCATTTACCTCTTTATGCGCTGTTGCCTTCTAGAATCATTGAATCATATAACGGCTGTGGTAGTAGGTTGAAGAAGAGGCAAAACGTCTCCTGTGAAAGGCTCCCTTTGTCAGCCCTTCCGCCCTGGGAACAAGACGCTCGCTGGACCGTCACTTATTCGTCACTGTCATGACAGCCCTCTCACTCACATACACTCCGTGTTTTTGAATCTGCTCTCTCAACTGCGAGACACAAAAAGGCTAAACAATGTTTAGTTTTAAAAAGTATATCACAAATAAAAAAAAATATGTAATTTAAATTTTTTAAAGTATTTTTACTGAGATTTAAATAAATTAAGGTTTTTAGAAAAAATCCATAAATTATGTAGTGTTTTTAATTTAAAAAATAATCAGCGAGACTTCAAAAATTATTTACATTATTAATTTGTGATAGGTAATATTTATTTTGTTACCATTTTATCACTAATACGTTTTCACCATAGATTCTAAAATATTTTCCTTACGTGTTTGTTACATACTGTCAAATTATTTTTTTTATCTTCATTTTGGAAACCATCCTTTCAAGTCTAATGTGTTGCTGAAGCTTTTTCTAAAATTCATGCAGTAAATGATTTTACAAAGATCTAAAACTTATCCTATTAATTTGTAATTCATAATTCACTTTTTTAAATTAAGTTGTTAAAAAAGTGTTCACGTTTTTCACATTATCTAACTGAGTAGAAATAAAAGTAATTTATCTTTTTTCTTACTTTGAATATTTAAATTTTTTTTTATTATTAAAATTTACTAAATAACCATCACTATCACCACATAAACATATGGAATCATAAAATAATATGTTTAGTGCACTCTATGTGAATTTCTTTTGAAATATTTTAGATGACCTATTAGAAAATGTCATGTTATTTGTTATAACATATTTCGTAATTTATAATTCTAATATTTCCCGAATCTGTTTGTAATTTATTGCATTTTGAGACCAAAAGTTTATATGAAGAAACTATAAATTCAGAAGAAAATTATTACAGGCAAACAAATACATTTATAAATTGTAAATATGATAAATAATTTTAGAAACTATTATGAAATATTATTGGTGATTAGTCTGAAAATGGCAAGTGAGCCGAAACGTTACTAAAAACATATTTCAATAAATATTTTATTAAGATGTTAAATGAGGGTTTGAAATGTGGTTCTAGTTTTTCTCTTTAATCTATGTAGATTACTATTTAAATGAAAAATAAGCACTTTACTTTAAAATGTAAATCCTTCATATAGAAAGAGTTTTCTCAAACAGCTACCATCTTCCCAATTACGCCTTTAGAACTCGAAGGCCCATATAGTATTTATATTGATTCGATCTGTTAACATGCTAATTTTATCTACCTGTTTCGATCGCCTTAACGTTACCAACACCTACATTAACAAAATCAAGATTCCTAGATTTTGTTAGTGTTTTTATCAATTAAATTATTAATTCAACAATCGGTTTATCTCTTTCTGTGGAGAATTTCCTAAGTCAAACTTTATTTTCGAAAACATTCAGTTTTTTACCATTTTAAACAATTTGCTCCCAGTTAAGTTTCTAAAATAGAATATATATCAATATAAACACGTTATTAGTTATGTTCACCATATATTATTATTGTCCTATTTTCTAATCACTTCTTTTGTTTTTTTAAAATTTATATTTTGTTTCTTTATTCTCGTATTTTACTTACACATTTCATTAGTTACATATATTTTCTATCTCTTTGTTTTTTTTTCATAACTTTAATTTTTAAATTATTATTAAATTGAAATATTCATATTTCTTTGTTTTTTTGCATTATATAACTTTTTATTTTTATTTCCTTAATTATGATATTTTATTTATGTATTTATACGTTTTATTTTCCACTTCTTTCATTACATTATTTTTATGAATTTTCATTTTGTACAATTATTTACTTTGATCATTCATCAACAGAGCTATGATGAAGGCTAGAAATTCTGGCCGAAATGTCACTACTAAATAAGTTTTTTTAAACTTATTTGTGTTATTCTCTGGCCACACCCCAACCCTCTTCTCCACATATAGAATACATATCATTGAAATTAATTTTTCATATTATGAAAGTGGGTGGTGAAAATATAATTGTTAAGCATTATATCACTTCACAAAAAGTAATGCTTTAGCTAATTCTAGCGCTATAAGTGCTATATATCCATATAAAGTTAAGTATGTATTTTCAATGCCATTCGTGCTCTCTCCAAAAAATAAATAATTAAGTTCGTATTCTAGCTTACTGACTTAAGTCCTGATTTATATTCAGTAGTTTTCACTTTCATTTTTTTATATTTGTAGGAAACAAAACCCATGAAAAGATTAAAAAAAAAAAAGAATGAAAACGAGGTGAATTCTTTATCCCTCTCCTCCAAATATACTAAATGAAGGAGAACCACTTAAGACTGGTTGATAAATAAGTCATTTAATTTTTTTTTTAATGTTTTGAGTATATGTTGCGTTGAAAAAAAGCTGATCAGATTAAACATAGGCATTTTCAGATCACGATAGGATCGTTTACATCTTTAAAAACTCCCACTTAAATTAGAATGAAATTCCTTTAGTGTCATTTCTTTTTTTGTTTATTAGTTTGGATATACCTTCCATGCTGTGACTGTATATGCATGTATTTATCGTTAATTTACAATAATAATTTTTGTAGGTAGTTATCTAATTATTTAATGGTTCAGTGAATGTCCTACAATTTAAAGCTATTACTTTGCGTAAACCTAACGCATGCACCAATTTGCTTCATTTTCCATAGTGAGAGGATTCGTGATAATTATGATCTTGTAATTACATTGTATTTTTCTTTTTGTACACTGGGTTATTGCATTTTTGGTAATTTAAAGAAAACGTATTTTTTCCTATTAAAATCCTAATTTTACTAGACTGAGCCACTTTAAACCACACATTTTCAGACATTGTCCTTATAGGATAGGATACTGTTTAGTATTTGGCTACCAATACTTGCTCCATCAGACACAATAGTTAAGTTAGGTGGAATTCTTTTCAATTAGGTGCCCAACTAAGATAGTTATAATTTATCACTACTCGAAGATATAATTTTTTTTTTCTAAGGAAGTGAAACTAAAAGCATATAAAACATTTCCGAATCTTAAAAAGATGCTAAAATTGGAAAAATCTTAGTTGAAAACTGAATTGAAAATAATTCAAGTCTAAGATTCATGGGGCTAGGATGAAATTTATGTATAATCTATTAAGGTTTTATATTATTTCCTGTGCCCTAATGTGTATGAATTTATTTTCTATTATTAATGATAATCTATTATTATTAGATTATTTTGACGAAAGTTTAATTAATTTTTTTTATCTTACTTTTGAATATTAACAATGCTAATTAGTCAAAGATAACTATTTAAGTGTTGAAATTAACATTCCGGAGGTGGAATTAATTACACTAACTGTCTCCTAAGACGCTGGATTGGACCAATTATTCCAGTAGATAATTTATTCAGACCCGAGGAAGATGCTGAAGGTGACACAACCTTGGGGCTTTATGGGAATCGTTTCGTAACCCAACTTTCCCTCCTTATCTTCTCCAGTTCCGTTCCTTCGTCATTGACCGGTTTTCTAGAGTCGGGTTTTATCTCTGCGGCAGGTCTTCTGTTGCCCCAATAAAGAACTCTATAATAGGATCTTGATAATTCTACCATAACTATTTCCATGATAATCCCCATCCATTCCTCTTAGATTGGATTAATATTGAGTCGTTGCTTTTTACATAGTAAACTCTTTTGCTTTATTGTTTTGTGATTTATGAAATGATTACTTTCTATTGTAGTCATTAGTATAGTATACTTCTGTAATAAGAGAAACTTGCAACCCTAGTACTTTCATTGGGCTTCTACTTGTAACACTAATTTTCCAGCTGCCCACAGAGGTCAGGCAAGCGAATGACTATTTTTTATTGTTAGCATAATCATGTGTTAGATGGTGCTAATATTACTTCTGTAAATGAAACGTTCATGAAGTATGGGATCACGGGCGCAAACTTTTAATCTTCCTCTGAATCTAGTCAAAGTTGACAATACTGTTTATTTTTACAATTCATTAAAGTTAAAAATTACCACAATAAGAGCTATTGCTTGTATAAAAACTGTTCGAACCACCTAACAATTTGAAAAAAAAAACACTAAAAGTTCTCTATAATGAAATGTGCTTCTATTGAAATACCAATTGCACATTATAACATTATTTGTTGAAATCGATTTTTGGGCGCCAGAAATAAAATTCTATTCGTACATCCGTAGGAGGAGTCTTATCAAATAATTTATTTAACAAAAAAAAAAAAGATTATTCACAGTTGAATTAATAGGAACTCCTTTCGGTAGCTTGGGAAGTTAAAACAGAATGAAGGAGACTTCTCCGTGCCAGGTATTAGCCAAATCCTATTACTTAGGGCCCCAAGTCATTTACCCATTAAGAAGATTATGTTCTTTCCTTTTATTGTTTCTGTTTCTGAGGTACTTGACCTGATCTCAACGAATGTGGATGAACCCGAATAGATGTCAGAACCAGTTGTAGAATAATAATATTTTATGTATATAATTTTTAAATGAGTTGTAACTTTTTTTGTTAGAGAGAAAAACCATCCTAGGATTTTCTAATTTTGTTTGGAATATTGATTCTGAAGAATGATGGATCTCCAAGATAATTTAGGGAGCTATTCAAAGCTGAAATGTGTAATATGCATAATTGGTAATATAATCGCAAATCGAAGTTAAATGAGTTAGCTGATTTGGAAGCCATTTAGCTCTGAACCGAATTGTATTGGTAGACCAAAACGTTGGTAATAATATTGTGTTGGATTTGACCTTATCAATTTGTGTTGACATGCCTATGTGAAGGAATATATTTAGGTTAGTTATTTGTTATTTTTATATTTGCTTGTTATGAGATCTTTCTTAACATACCGAAATATGATTCTGATTAAATTGTTACTTAAATTTTTTTTTTAAGTAGTTTACACTTCTCTTTTAAATGACGTTGCATCAGCGTTGATCATTGACTATTTAGTGCGAGCTTCGAGATTCGCTTTTACGAGTAATGCTGAATAAACAAGTTGAGGTAGGTATTGAGGAGCGGTACTTTGCTCTCACCGTTTTTATTTTATTCATTTCGAACTCACTTATTTAAATAACTTCACTTCTTTAGGTTAGCTATTCGAATTTTTACTACCTCTCACAAGCAAGTTCTTCTATTTATAAAGTCGCAAATAACTTGGAAAGCTACGATTATAGTTTTTTGCAATTCGATATAATGTATGACTTGTTTTTTTCTATTGAAATAGGTTATGAATGCGTAGCATTGATCTACTTTGGGAAAGTTATTATTTAAAAATTAAGGGAGCATCACAAGTAGATAGGTTAAATTTGTATAGAAATTTAATTGTTCCACATATATAACGAGGGTTAATAACTTTAAATTTTGAAATAAACTGAATAAGTGGCATGAATGCTGCCTCCTCCAAGCATATTCATTTTAAACGTACTATACCAGGCATTGAACCTTTAGATCCACTTAGCCTTTCATTATGATTTTTCTAATTCAATAAGAATTAGTTCTGTTTTAATCATGCTTGCGAATTTATAGCTAAAAAAAAGTCCCGTAGAGTACCTTTATTACCAATTTAATTATTCTCTATGTTTATTTATATTTATAATTGCCTCTTTTGTATATATTTTTTTGTTCTTTACTTTATTCTATTAATTTAGTTCTCTACAATTTATGGGTGTATGTGTAAATATATTATCAAAAAGCCAGTATATTATTTAAAAATCATATAGCTTTGTAAGAAACATTTCTTTTGCTGTTGCATGTGTGAAATGCTCTCACACAGAAAAAAAAAAAACTAAATTGTTATTGTTTGGAATAAAATTCGAATGACAGAAATAGTTTAGTGATTTTTTATATCATAGTTACAAGCATACCAGAAGTGTCCTGTTAATAGAGAAGACTACGTCTATAATAGAACCTTTTAGAAGCGACTCATGACAGAAAATCGTTTTTCGATTTCACCTTTGTTATTCTAAAAATAATTTTTTTCTTAGCCCCCATTTTTGCCTCTCTCATTTATTTCAAAATGCTACTTTTGAGGTGTTTTCTATCAAAAATAATTATATCCTGTTCTAAAAACTAAAGGTTTTTAAAAGGATTCCTTTTAATGGAAATTAAAAATCTACCCCAATAGTCTATTTAATTTATTTCAAAATTTAAATTTTATCCTGCCAAATAGGTGTAATAATTGAAGATTTAATATAAACATTTATCTTGTCTAGATGAGACGCTCACATAATAATTTTTTACTGATAACTATCCAAAAGTTGATATTTAGACTTTTTGTAGACAACCCCTCATTTGTGTTTACTCTACTTTCATAAATTTGAGAGGATAACACTATTAAATAAAACTATCCTTTTAATTATTTTGAAATTTAGTGCGTAATATGTTTTTATTTTACGATATTCAGAACAAAAATTTCAGTTCAATTATTTGAAGGTTTTGATTACTGCTTTGGTTCAGGTTATTTATAATTTTTAATCAGCATAAAATAGCGTTGTCTATTTTTTAGGAAATTATATGTATATTTATGTATTTTTTTGCATTGCAATGTGCATATATAATAAACATAATATGGTTTATTATATGCTAAGTATTATTATTTTTCTAAATTATTTGTTTATCATTAGTAGGTATTTGTACTTTTTTATGGACAATCTTTGTAATTCCTTTACTTACGAATTATTTTATTTTCTCTCAACTTCCTTCTCATGAAGATATTTAGTACCATTACTTTTCTGAAAGCTTCCAAATGCCTTAGTAATGTATTTATAACTAACAATCAATGGTTAAATCCTTTTCTAATAAGTAGAAATTCTTGTTTGAATGTAAAAAATAAACATTAAGCTATATTTTATGTAGATATTATGATTTTATTGCCAAGATCTATTACAAATTAAAATTTACAGCTTTGTTTTAAATAATCTTAATTTTAATTGTAAACAAATTCTTGTTTTAATTGCTTACATTCCATAAAACCTGTCTAGTGCAAAAGTCGATACCAAATTTCAATTAAAAAAAACTAAAAACAATAAGTTAGTCAAGAGTCTTTTGGAAAATAATCAGTACTAAATTTCTTTCCAAATATTGTGTTTTCAATCAAAATAAAAAATTATTTGCTGGTTACTGGTGAAGTTTTAAAGTTTTTTTGGAATTTTCAACATTTTTTTTTATAGAAACACTAATTTGTTTTTTTATTATCCTTATCCTATATATCGTATTTTCTTTATTTATTATTACGTGATTGTGATCAATTTAAAAGTAATAAGTTAATACTATTTAGATTATATTCATTTATAAAATATCTAATTTATTTGTTTCTGTTGGTAAAGTATTTTCTCTGAAGATTAGATTGGCCGTGCAGAAAAGCCGAGACGATTTTCCTTATTGGTTTCATTTGCTTCCCTGAACGTTTGCTTCCATTTCTATATTTATGATGACCTTTCTGCCTTTTTTTTTGTTCTTCTGTATGTATCTATTTCAATCAAAAAGAATAAGAAAAAACCATATGAATCCATTTTTTTAAATTAAAAATTATGTTATAATAACAAAAACTTATAACAATTTTATTCTATATTTGTATGGATTTAATATATGAATGAATGAAAAAATAATTTTATTCTGGAACATATGTCCCCTAAGAATAAATACAGGGCCGCCCATAGCTCAGTGGTTAAGACACAGTCTTACCAATTTGATGTCTATTGGCGGTGCCGGTTAGAATCCGGCCTGGGACGTTGACTTTTTTCATTGAGTGGTGGTCCCACAAAATGAAGAACTTTGACCCCCAACCATGGTTAGGCAGTATAGGACTCCAATGGGAGTCTTGGCCGAAAAAAAAAAAAAGAATAAATACATGGTTCATACATTAAGATTTTTGTCTGGCATTTACAAGTTTCCAGTAAGTAAAATGAAATTACATTGGAATATTGGCTTAACTGCTGTTTATAATGTTAATCAATGTATGCCTATTTATTTGATTAAAATGATGCGGAGGTTTGGTTATACAATAAGTGAAGGAATAGGTGTTATTTAAAGGAAAGAATGGATGAGGACTGGCGAATGGAGATGGGAAGAGAATTCCAGAAGGAGTTTGCACGTTTGACGAAGGATTTGCTAAATAAGGCGGTTCTATAGGAGGTCATATATAAATCAATCTGTTGGGATCTGGTGTTTAATGAATGGTTGGATGAACGAAGAGTGAGGAGATCAAGGATATAGGTAGGTTTTTTTATTTTAAGAACTTGGAATAGGAAAACACCAAGGAAGTATTGCCTTCGGGAGGTTGGATAGAGCCACTTCAATTCGGTATACCAGCGAGAGACTTGAGAGCGCTTTGGAAACCCTAAGATAAATCTTACAAAGCAGTTCATTTGGTATACTTGCCACATGCTTATGTGCTAATTGCCAGTATTAAGTAGCAAAATACATTACTATCAATCTCTATTCTACACCTCTTGCTAATTAGTTGAATTTATAGTGTGCATATTGTCGATTTCGAGTTTCAGTCCATATTAGTTCTGTATTCTTCTCAGTATATTATTTGTTAAAGTGTTAACCTACATTTTTGAGAATTGAAGTTACTATTAAAATTTAAAATGATTATTATTATTATTATTAATGTAGATTAGA
>NW_027115705.1:1203260-1206228 GCF_000696795.3 Halyomorpha halys | reverse complement strand
TATTTATATTTCAAAATGCTTTTTCAGCCGTTATATATTTCAAAACGGTGGAACATTTACTCTGAAAATATGGATCATTTGGACCTAGAACTTTATTTATTTAAAATGGCAAATATTTAACAAGAAAACTGGAATATTTATTAAAACCCTAATATATTTTCTAACATATTTAATAAATGATAAAATTTATCAAAATTACCAAATAAAAAAAATAACACTAAATATACAATTTCTATTTAACTTCATTTGTTAACATTGCAAATGTATTTTTAAATTATCGAAAAAGTGAATTAAAATTCCATTATATTTACTTTTTTTTTTAACATACAAAATCCCATAAATGACAATTTATTGAACTTCATGTGTTCACATTGAAAATAAATGTATTCTTTAAAATCATCGAAAAGGTGTAATATTTATTATAATCTCCAGGAAGATGAACTAGAAAAGCCGAAACCACCCGACGTTTTCCGATTGCATTATTGCTTTTTTTTTATCTTTTGTTAAACAGTTATATTATTGGCAGGAACAAAATTTATAATCGTTATTTCCACCTCTCCTAAAATATGACTTTTTATAGCAACAGAAAAATAAAACTTTTTTGTTGATTAATTTTCGTCTCAAAATCACAAAAAGCGATAATTTCAACATGGCCCACCAATCTATAAAAACAACTTATGGATGTTTTTAGAGTGGTAAGTGAAAGTTTTGTGATGCGTGCACGCCACCAGATTTTGTTTTTCTTTTCTTCCTCGTTCATTATTATTAGGGAGAGAATAAAAAAATATTGAATTACAGTGAGCGAAAATGTGTTAATTTTTCAAAAAAAGTATTTACTTATCTTCTAAAATCTTAAAATATTTATTTAAATACGAATATTTTTATTTAAATAAAGATCCAGTCCCTGATAATTGATTTATATTTATACACATCTATGTTCATGTATATCTGTGAAGCGGAATAAATTTGAAATTTAAACACATCTTCTTTCTGAATCATTCATTTCCTCCGCCACGAGTTTCAAAGGAACTTTCGTTTCCTTGCTATTGATCGTTTGAAGAACCAGTGGAAGTTGTCTATCTTCGGAGTTCAGAGCTGGTAGTAGCCTCGCTTGTTTAAACTCAACCAAAGCGTTAACACTGAATACTTGCTTATCTCAAGAGTAATGAAGTCCATAGCCTAGAAGCCTGGGATTTGGTGATTATAACTCTAGCGGCCTTCAAGTTTAAGGTTATAGCCGGGTCCTTCTCTTGTGCTTTAATTTCCTCTGCTCAGAAGAAGTTATTTCTTAGCTTTAATTTTCGGACTCGTTTCTTTGAATTAAAATTTCATTCTGTCCCAAGTTTCATCACGTCACTGCGTGAATGGGGTCGTTTTGTAAGCTTGATATTCATTTCTCTCTTCAACATATTTTCTGCTACAATACTAGATAAGAATATTTTTTAATTTTATTTCATGATACCAATATAATATAAAATAATTATATATAACCTTGGTTGTTTATCTATTTTACTGCAATTTATCTACTTAGTTTACTTGAAATGAGTATATTGTTTTATGATTTCATTGTTTTATTTTCATAACCTCATTTGTTAATTTGTTTTATTATTATGTATATACTTTTGTTTATTTGAATTGCTCTTGAATTATTTTATCATTAGTATTATTCATTTTGTTTTATATTCATCTTTTTATTTATTGATTTCTCTTTTTTGTTTTGTTATGTATTGTATAATTGGATAAGTACAGCCCTAATACTCGTTGCCCTTTTGTTGTAAATCGTATTATTTCAAAAAAATATTTAAAAAAAAAAAAGTAATATCTATGAAATCGGTTAGAACTATAAATTTTATGAATATATATTTTAAACTTGAGTGAATAGTTTACTAATTTTTTTGTTAAATGATTTAAACATTTCATTTTATTACACAAAAGGAAAACATTAATTTATTAGAATACGTTGTTATTATTAGAATAAAAATTGCAGAATTCTCGCCATACTGAAATTGAATTCTCCCATTAGTATTTTGAATATTCAAATGTAATAACTAGTGACAGAATTTTCGATTCATCTAAAAAAAAAGTTAATATTAGTTAAGAAATTTGAAATAGTATTACCAATTTCGAGTGACTATGAAAAAGTCTCTCTAGAATAAGCTTTTATATAGAACTTTAGTGTTATTGTTTTTAACTTAGATTCCCAGTCTGCCTCGACCCCTTCATTCTTATGTCTGGCTTTTTTGTGACTAGCAGCAATTTCAGTTATGTTTTTTAGATATTATTATTTTATATTACCTATATTTATTATTTTAAATAAAAATCAATTTGTCTGATCAATATCAGGGGATCCTATTCATCCCTCTATTTTCAATCTGCTGGTGTCCCGAGGATGCTACGGTAGTATAACAAACGACTAACCTGGAATCCTCACACAAGACTGAAAAGAAAGGAAACTTAAAAATACGTAGATTCCGACTATTACAGCACTTACTAGAGAAACGGTCTAAACTTCCAACACATTACAAAAGACTGATCTACATGACTGTAATAAGGCCAATCTGGACGAAAGTAGTTGAGCTTTGGAGCTCCACTAAACCTTCGAATTCCTCTCGTATCCAATCCTTGCAATCCAAAATCCTTCGTAAAATCCTCAAAGTTTCTTACTTTGTTACAAATAAATCCATCCATAAAGACCTAAATGTTCCTTATGTAATGGATATAGCCCGAACCCGATATCATTCCTTCCATTGTAAACTTCCTGTTTAAGTAAGGCCCCCCCTCACTTCTGAAAGGAAATTCATGATGCCATCTAGTGGCAAAAATATGCAGTAACAAGCCTGGCCAGCCATCTTGGCCCCCAAAACAGAGTGAGTGAGTACCAGTGAGAAAGCCATCGTGACCTGTGCCAGTAGAGAGGAGTTCAGGACTCTTCAATAAGGTCTCTTCTCACAATGATGAGCGAGTAAAT